>NW_027504480.1:0-25350 GCF_021521415.1 Bidens hawaiensis
ACAACATCATCATTGAGCAATATAATTGGCCAAATGATCATTTAGTTTAAATTTTCGTATTCTAATTTTTCTGGTTTGATTTATCATATTTTATTTTTTTGGTTCTCAATTATGTTATATTTTTAATTTTAATGAAATTTTAATTTTTATTACATTTAATTGTTTTGTTTCTTTTAGGTTATAAAAAAACAAAAAACACAAAATGTTCTAGGGTACTTGTGTGTAGGTGCCACCGGTAATTTAATGATTTGTGAGAGCATGAGGGTAGAAATGAGATGGCAGTGTGGGATTGACCGGTGCATGTGTAATACCTATGAGTGCCCCTTCCCCTTTCACAAGATAATAGAAGTTTTTGTATATATACCTGGTTTACAAACCACGGTTAAAAAGGTAACTTTCATCAGATAAACTTACACACACACATACCTGGTTTACAAACCATAGTAAAAACGTAACCTCCATCAGATAAACTTATATATACATATATATATATATACATATATATACATATATATATATATATAGGATTAAGTTCATTTCAGAAGTGATTCTTATAGCGAGAAGTGCGAGAAGTGATCTCAACCATTAGATTATTAATCAATGGTTGAAACATTATTGCATTTATTGTAATTAATAAAATTTGAAAGACATTAAAATAAATAAGAAAAGAGTAGTTTAGGTAGAATAAAATAATTAATCATTTACTTTATTTTATCTATCCCTAAATAAAAGTTCAAAGCATAAATATCACTAATTTATGATTTGTAAGTTACAATTTATTTATTTCATTATATGTTAGTGTAAGATTAAATTTTATTCTTTTTTCATCAATAAACAGTTTTTAATTTATAAGATTTAAGTAAAATAGTTTCTTCATTTTCGATTACTCCTTTGTAAAAAAAAATAGTTCGAAGATGTGTAAGGTGGAAAAAAAATATGTACGAATAAATTGAAAATGTGTAGGAAAAAAAATAAGATGTGTATGAGAAAATTAAAGATGCATAGGGGAAAAAATTAAGATGTTTATGAGAAATTAAAGATGTGTAGGAAAAATTTGAAGCTGTGTAGGAAGAAATAAAATATGCGTAGGAAAAAATTGAAGATGTGTAGGAAGAAAAAAAACGTGTACGACGAATGTAGATGTGTAGGAAAAAGAATATGTTGTGCATGAGAAAATTAAAGATGTGTAGGGAAAAAAATTAAGATGTGTATGAGAAAATTAAAGATGTGTAGGAAAAATTTGAAGCTGTGTAAGTAGAAATTAAATATGTGTAGGAAAAAAATAGAAGATGTGTAGGGAAAAAAAAGTGTACGACGAATGTAGATGTGTAGGAAAAAAAATATGTTGTGCATGAGAAAATTAAAGATGTGTAGGGAAAAAAAAAATAATATGTGTATGAGAAAATTAAAGATGTGTAGGAAGAAATTAAAGATGTGTATGAATAAATTAAATATGCGTAGGAAACATAAAAAGATGTGTAGGACGAAAATCATACGTATGAAGATAATTGAAAATGAGTATGAAAAAAATTAAGACGTGTATGAAAAATATTAAAGATATGTAGGAAACATTTGAAGGGGTGTAAGAAAAAATTATAGTTGTGTAGGATAACTCAAGATATAGGGTAAAAAATATAAAGATAAATTTATTGTTTTATGAATTTATGATTTTTTAAATTATTTTAGTTATTTTGATTATATTAATTATATTAGTTAGAAATGTAACTCATATGGTTTAATTATATATATTAATTGAAGAGAGAATAAATTTATATTACTTTAATATCCTTTTCATATATTTTTAATTATGTAAGATTGAAAATTAAATGAGTGGCTCAGATTGACTTCTTGCTGTAACTTAACTTCTCGCATAATCCATCCCCTATATATATATATGGGTGCATTAACATACAATAATTGCTTAACGTACATTAGGTAGGCGAATATATGTTCAGTGTTAAAAAGCTTTAAACGTTCAATGTTAAACCTTTAAAAGTTCAGGTTTAAAATCTAAAACGTTCAAGCAAAAAAACTTAAACGTTCAAGCCCTATTACACTCAAGATTAAAACCCATCAGTTAAAACTCAAAAAATTGATCGATTAAAGATCCAGACGTGTTCGTTTAGAAGAATTGATTAATTGGACATAGATTGATGATTTCGAGATCATGTGATGTGATTTCAAGGATCAATTTCAAATAAGTTAACATGTCGTTACCCATTCTGATGATTGAGGGACAAACTGAACATCACACCTGAAATTGATATGGAAAACAGAACGATTACTTGGAGAATTGGTTCATACCTTGAACGATGATAATGAATTTCAACCCTAGGTGAGAAGACGACGACGATGATGAAGTTTAGGGCTCGTGTGTTTTTTTGCATCGAAAGGGATCATTGTATTGGATCTTATATATATATATATAATATATGAATGACAATGGTAATTTATGATATTTTAAAAATTTTACAAATATTAATGTATAAAGTGCATGTGAAAAAAAAGTAAATTTGTCTTTTAAACACAATTCACCTATCTTACAAGTTTGTCTATTCATCTTTAACCATGTTATGTTTTCAATTTCAATTTTAAATCAACTTCTCACTCATGATTTTCAAACGACAACCTTTTAATGCGCTAATATTGTTGTACAAAAGTTGTACAATAAAAACGAGATTTTTATTCTATTTAATTTAAGTATGATATTATTATAGTGTTTTCAATTTAAAAAAATTATAGTTGCGTAGGGGTGTTTAAGGTCGGTTTTGATGTTTTTAAGTTAAACATGTGAGCCCAACAATTAGTAACAAATTTTTTATAACAAAACTGAACTTTTGAAAATTCAAACTGAACCATTACTAACAATTTGGTTATGGTTTGGTTTCATGGTTTAAGCTTTAATAATAAATTTAGTTTAAATCAATTATTATCTAATTGTTCCATCATAGTATGTAGGAATATTGAAAATTTAGTCATATAAATGGTAACTTTAATGGAAGACGTAACAAAAACACATATTACAAAAAATCATACTGAAATTAGGTTATATTAAAGTTGTAACAGTCAAGTTTACTTGTATTAAAAAAATGACTTTTTAAGTATATTTTAACTATATCTAATATATATAACAAAACATATCTAATACTAAACAATTAAAAAGATTAAAATGAATTAAACTTTACAGTTTGGTTCTGTTTCATATGGACAATTTCCGGTATAAACCGAAACCAAATAGTTCACTATAGTTTGAAAATTTTGAAACTGACCAACCAACTGAAAGTTAATGAAAAAAACCAATCGTGAAACCAAAATGGACGACCTGTTTAAACGGTTTTAAAATTTTAAACTGAACAATAAACACCCATAATTGCTACATGAATACCAAGGCATGTGTTCAAATACCAGCCGATCGCGCGGGCCCCCGTCTTATGAGTAATAATAGGGTAGTGTATGCATGTGTTATGTACATAGGTAATGTGTATGTTATGTACGTATGTATGTATGTATGTATGTATGTATGCATGCATGCATACATGTATCTATGTTTATACTAAGTTATGAATATTATTGTATGTATGTGTGTGTTTGCGTATATGTGCATCTATATATATGTGTATATGTGTAATGCCAATAAATTGTGACTTGCAATATTAATATGGTGAAACTCGTAATATATTTATGGTCAAGATAATAATTAAAGTATGCGAGAAATCCAGATACAAGACGAGAACTTCGGTGCATGCATTTTACTTCAACTGGGAGGAGATATTCTAGAATATTTATGTTAGGCTATAAATATAGACTTGTGTGTCATGTTTTTGTGTGTGTTTGTATGGTGTAAATCACCCACCCAAGGGGAGCTCACCTTGGGTGGGGTCAGTTCATTTAATATATCAATCTTTTTACCGATTACAAGATCGTTCATTATCTATATTATCTCTATAAATATTATTCATTCGATCGTATGATTTCACCGCACCCATCTTAATCATTTATCAAGAGCAAATCCGTTCGTTTGTCAGATCCGATTTCAGGACCTACACTTGGTATCAGAGAAGGTTTGAATCAACTGATTCAACTTTGTTCTTGATATTCGGGTTTTATTTCCGCGATTACACGAACCGAGACGTTAATTTCTTGAAGACCTTTTGAAGTTTTGAAAATAAAGTTTGAAGATCTTGGAAATAAAGTTGGAAATAATCATGCTAGAAGTTCGTCTTTGTAGATCCAGCTTTTCCGGACCATTCCGCTATGCGCCAAAATTCCGGCCAGCCGGGTTCTTCTCCGGCGACGATTCTAGAGATTGGAGATGTACAAATCAAACTCCGATATTCAGTTTTTATTAAGTGAAGCCGGTTATCTCTGATTGTTGTGGGAGGTAGGTATTTTGGAGACATGTGAGCCAAAACTAAGCTGCAGCTGCGGCGGCTCGTGGTGAGTACACGTGGCGGCGGTGTTCGGTGGTTAACGGTGGGAGCTCTTTGTCCGGCAATGGTATTTGAAGACGGTCTGTTCAGAACCAGGAGCCCAATTTTCCGGTAATGGTTAGCCGGTAACCGTTGATGGCTAGCCAATTTCATCTTCATCTCATATCTCTCCATATTGTTTCAAGAAAAGCTTCACAACCCTTTTTATTGATCTTATTATTCATCAATGGTGAAAAGAAACAAGAGAAACAAACAGTTATATTTTCAACTAGATTCAGCATGTTTGGTTATGAGTGAAGATCAAATATTTGTGTGTTTTCACCTTATACTGCGTGTAAATCCCACCATGAAAAGACATGGAACCTTAGATCCCATGATGTGTGAAAACCTAGAAGAAAGCAGCGGTCAATTTCAATCAATGTTAATGGATGGTTTGGATGAAGATGGTGTCGGTGATGGTCAGATCTCCGAGAAGAAGCGGGGTTTATGGTGGAGACTAGTGAGTGGCCGGAGAGGGTTCACCGGAGCTAGTTGCAGGTGGTCTATTTTCTGGCATGATCACAAATTGGTGGCGGGTGATGATTTGCATAAAGCTAAGGTTTGTATATTGATAGAAACTTGGCAAGCTGGGCTTTTGTTGTATGGTTATTGGGCTTATATATTGATTAGGCTAGCCTTTACATGCTATGGATCAACAAGTTAACTTGTTTTTATTTTAGGCCTAATCCAAGCAAAGGTAATTCTTTTAACATATGGATCAGTGCTTGCAAGATATTATTGGGCCGAGTAAGTCGTTTATTTTTCGTGTTGACCAAACAGAAGAAAGTCAAACTTGTTCGGGTTTTGCCATTGTTTAACCGTGTTTAAATCTTGTTATTTCTATATTACGTTTAAGAAGTTAGATCCGAAGGGTGAACTTCGAACGAATTAATAAGCTTTGTTATTTGACCATTGAAGCCGGTATTTCAAGAACGATTTGTGGATATTTGATCCATCTCAACATATATTGTTTAAGGTCCAAGAAAATGGATAAAGAAATGAGAACTCCTAAATGAATTAAATTAGGTGGTCATACCTTGAGGGGGTGAATTGAAATGAAGAGGCTTCAGTTTCTCGGGTGATTTGTGAAGATGCGAGACGCAGTTTGACAAAGTTGATTTCATAAGTCAAGGGGTGATTTTAAGGCCAATAATTTGTGACTTGTAATATTAATATGGCGAAATGGTCAAGATAATAATTAAAGTGGGCGAGAAATCCGGATACGAGACGAGAGCTTCGGTGCACGCATTTAACTTCAACGAGGAGGATATATTCTATAATATGTATGCTAGACTATTGATGAGGCCTAAAATATACATAAAATTATGTAAATATTTCCTACATGTTGAATTGTTTTTGGGTTAATAATTACTTTTAATGAATTCATATTTGAAATTTAAAAAGCTTAAGGGTAAACGAGGTAAAATATGAATTTTATAATATCATAATAAATAATTTGAATAATAATAAATCAAGTTGTAATTTTGGTAAAGATCTCGTGAGTTTTTATGATTAAGAAAAAAAATTAATTAAAGCAAGGAAACAAATAATATTGTAATATTTCAAATTATTTCCTACAGTGATTTAATCATAAAACCAATGAAGATATATTAATTATTTTATTTATGTCTATATAATCAGGCACAGCTCAGAATTGAAATATCATATAGGCTGATATTATTTACATGGCACCTTGGGCCTATGTTTCTAGAATTTTCTACGAATTTAGGGTTTTTGGGCTTTGAAAGTCTATATAAACACCCTTAAATTTAACCCTAATCATACCCTGAAGGAGCCAGGCGAATTTGGAGTTTCCCAAGGCTTAGGATTTCTACTTTTTGCGGGTTTGAAGACAAGGAATCAGCCGGTGAAGTGCTCCTCGATCAAGAACGAAGACTACGGGTTTTATCACCTATTTTCTTCCATTTACTTTATTTCCACCATGATTTCCTTTAAGTTTATTTTGTTTAAATTTACGATGCCTGGCAAGACTTTATGAACTACTTCGACATATGATGAACCTATGTTGACGTTGTGATTGATTTGGGATTTATTTATCGTTATAGTTTTATGAATTAGTTAAAAAGTTTGATTATATTAAATTGATACATATGCGTGCTTAGGGTTGTTTGATGAGTTTTATTATTCCATAGTTTCTTTGGTTATTGTTTGTCATACTATAGGTTGCTATTAGGCATCTACGTTGTGTTTTCGACTATTTTATGATTGATATGCATTAAGATCATAGGAATAATATTATTTAATCAAATAAACCTAAGTATGTTGTTAACCTAAATAGCTGTAAGGTGCTAGGATATTGATAGGTCTTTGTTAATTAATCTTGCTAGATTTAGTTCTTCGTAAAGAGTCCGTCTAGGTTTGATTATTTAATACTGTCTATTGAGTCAATTAAATATATTAAATTGCCTTTGATTTCCACACTGTAAGATAGGATTTCGTATAAAGGAACTTGTTCATAATTAATTAGGTGACCGTAAGGAAACTTGATTTCTAAAATTGGTGTGCGTTAAAACTTA
This sequence comes from Bidens hawaiensis, assembly GCF_021521415.1. Lineage (NCBI taxonomy): Eukaryota > Viridiplantae > Streptophyta > Magnoliopsida > Asterales > Asteraceae > Bidens > Bidens hawaiensis. The sequence goes on from NW_027504480.1 coordinate 7,007, forward strand.
TTAGAAACTTATAGATGTCTTCTTGAGAAGGGTCAGGCGTCCTGTTCGGGTTTTCTTTTAAGCGTTTATTTTACGATCCCAGTTCCATAACTAAATATTTTCTCGGTTAATTGACAATTGAAACTTAGGGGATTCTAGCCTAGGTAGCATTATCATCTGATTTAAATCAATAAACTTGTGCTTCGTTTAAATTACTTATTTTTATTAATTAGTTTTTACTAATAGTTTAAAATTACTATTTTAATTAAAAACCCCCTTAAACAATTATAAACAAATAAGTCGTGTCTGTAGCTGAGTCTAATTAGCTAGTTTACGTAATCTAAAGAGTCACGTGGGTTTGATATCCGGACTTACTTAGCCGTACTATAGTCGACCGGTTCACTTGCCAGTTAGTGGTTTTAGTTAAGTCAAGAGTCTAGAATTTATTACTTAGTGCCTAGATTAGCGTGTTTTTATATAACTACTTTTAACACATCAACTATAAATAAGGACTTCTATCATATATTTATGTGTGTGTTTGTATGGTGTAAATCACCCACCAGAAGGGAGCTCACTTTGATTGGGGTAAGTTCGTTCAATATATAATCTTTTTACCGATTACGGGATTGTTCGTTATCTATATTATCTCTATATTATTCATTCGATCGTATGATTTCACCGCACCTGTCTCGATCATTTATCAAGAACAAATCCCTTCCTTTGTCGAATCCGATTTCGTAACCTACAATATGTATTTTGATTTTATAAATTTCCTTATTAAAAATATATGTAAACATCAGTTTGTAGGAAACAACCACCGTAAAAAAAATGTGAAAACAACAATTATTATTATATATAATAATTAGGAAATTTGGTGTCGCTAATTGCCAATTGGGCCATCTGGCTGCACCGTATTAGTTATCATTTTGTATCTTTTAGTACTTGTAGTGTAATGATATGACGAACTGAATTCGCGTAGACTCACAACCTTAACGATAGTGACCGAAAACGTTCGGGTTTTACCAACGTCCATGTTTACACCTGACGCCACCTATTGGTCCAATTCAATTGTTTTTTTTTACCATTTTTTAGCTTCGGTACCGTAACGAAAGTAACCTAAATCGACCGAATTCGTGTCGAGTTACTGCCTCAAGGCCCTGGACTGACAACACTTGAGATTTACCACTACCCGGGTTTACCGACCAAATAAACACCGAATATGTTATTTTTTATATGTTAATTTGGCAAATTTATTTTTTTTAGTTTAACGCTTAGGTTTTACCGACGGTGTCTATACCTTAACGAGCATAACCGATAATGTCTTAATTCACGTCGACTTACCGGTATTACACTCGTGGTATTACAACACCCGAGTTTCAATACTGACATTTTACTAGCTGTCCCAACGCAACACGCCAGGTAAACACTAGTTTGATATATAAAACCACGATAAATAAAACACTTTAAAATAGTTAATTTTTGACCAATGTAAAAATCTAAGCAGGGAATTCAAAATAATATTAGATGTTGGTCAAGGACCGACATATGAGATATCGGTTATTACAGTGAGATATCGCTGGGATATCGGTAATTTTAATATCATGTAAAATTCATATATACAGCATTTTAACATTAATAATTCAATATAATCTCCTACCATTAACAAATTAACCTTTTGCAAATGGTATAACACTAACAATTAGAGCAAGTAAGAATTGGTTAAGACTTAAAACAATAACATTGAACACTAAAAGTTGATAATTAAGATTTAAAATATTGATATCGGGAATATCGGTCAAATATTAGTCAAATATCGGTCAAATATCATTCTATATCATTGATATTATTGGTACCGATATTCTGAATCGATATTCTGACTTATATATCACCAAGGGACTGACTGATAGTCGATATATCACAGATATATCGGCAATATCAACTACATAGGTAAAAGGTACACTACTATTGTTTTCAAAAAGTCAAAATTATACACAAACGGTCAAACTTACTTTTTATTTATTAATGTAATTTATGCATATAATTATGTAATTCTATGTAATTATGGCATAAATAAATTTATCCCTTGCCCAAGGACACGTGGCGCGCTCTCGTGGTTTCGTATGATTTGCTGGATAATATTCCTTTGTACATTATATATATATATATATATAGGGGTGAGATCTAGTGAAAACTCCTCTTAGAAAAAACTTAAAAACTTCGAAAAATTTCTAAAAAACTATTTTTAACTTTTTTAAAATTTTTTTTTAAGTTTTTTTTTTCCCGTTATTCTTATATGTTGTTATTGCTTCAAAAAAAAAAAAACACTTGTCGGTAACATTGTGGGTATAGTGTACATGTGTAATAGTATAGAATACAATACTATTGCACATATTTGATACACACTATTGTATATATGAAATATAAGACTAATACACACATCGAATACACATTAGTACGTATGTGTAATACAACATTAACGCACATGTGCACCACATCGACTTTTATTTTATTATTATTTTTTTCCATATAATACAACACTACTACACATATACAATACACAAATATTAAATATATGCAATAAAACACTATTAAACTCAAAAATACATAGTAATACACATGTGTAATACAACGGTATCGCACAGTAATATATATGTGCATTACAGCGGGTTTTTTTTTGTTTTTTTTATTTTTTTCGAGTGAAATATAAGAAAATATAAGAATAATGGCTAAAACAGAATTTTGAAAATATTTTTTTATTTTTAATTAAAAATAATTCTTTAGGAGTTTTTAAGTTTTCTCTCTAAATGTGAGTTTCTCTTGATCCTCTCCCTATATATATATATATATATATATATATATATATATATATTCCTACATAAAAATCTATGTGTTGCAATGTGGTTGTTCCCCACTTCCTTTCTGGCCACCAGATTGCTTAATTTCTGAATGGTGGCTTCTTATGCGCTTAACCCGAATTCGCGGATATGGATCTTACCAAACCCAGATAATCCTTAAACGGGTTATAACATCTCATTTATTTATAAAACCTTTCATCATCAAACAATAATTTTTGTAGGTCATGGGTCTCACAAAACCCGAATAATTCTTAAACGGGTTATAACATCTCAATTATTTGTGAAACCCCTTAATCATTAAATAATAATTTTCACGGGTTATGAATCTCACCAAACCCGGATGACCCTTAAATGGGTTATAAGACCTCATTTATTTGTGAAACCCTTATAAAATCAAACCTTAATGTAATTTCTCTCATCTACATATTCTCTATCGCAGGTCTATCCTCTCCATCACCGGTTTACTTATGATTACCACCCACCATCGTCAATCTCCCTCTCATGCATCAACCACCATCGTAACCTACATAAACCGCCCCTTTTAATAAAACAAATATTTGTGTTCATGTTTGTTCGTTTTAAAAAATCAGCATGTTTGTGTTTGTTCGTTAAACATCTATGAAACCTATACATCTCAATTGAAAGAGCTCTAACGTTAAATAGATATAATTAACGTAACAAACTACTATACACGTATTAAATTAAAACAAAGCTACGTTAAAAAATGAAACAAATCATTACAAAATATAAAAATAACAAAATAATTAAAAACAAAAACCTAAATAAAACCCCCGTAACACGGGGGCTGAAACCTAGTAATATATATATAAGATCGTGTAAGAACATTTGAAAATTGAGAATTTTGAGAGTATTTTAAACAAAAAAACCAGGGAGCCGGAGCCAGGAGCGATTGTTGGTGGTGGTAGGCGGTGCTAATAATGGGTGGTGGTGGCGGTGACGATGGTGGGCGGTGGTGGTGATGGTAGGAGCGATGGTTGGTGGTGGCGGTGGTGAGCGGAGCTGGTAGGTAGGGGTGGGTGGTGGCGTCGGAGGTGGGTGGTGGTGGTGACGGGCGGCGGAGGAGGTTGATGGTGGTCGGTGGCGGAGGCGGAGGCGGTGATGGGTGGTGGTGGGCGGTGGTGGGTGGTGGCGGGCGGTGGAGGCAGTGGTGGTGGGCGGTGAGAGGGCAATGGGTAATGATAGTGGGAGGGTGGTGGAGGTGACATAGTTTGAAAGTGGGATGGAATGAATTTGGGGTGTTTTAGGGGGAATGGAATGGACATGGTAATGGGTGATTCCATTCCATTAACCAACCAAACACATTTTTTTTCATTCCATCATAATGGTCTATTGCATTCCGCCTCTCATTCATGCATACAAAACGCTACCTAAGCTTTTCAAATTATAACGTCTATAACGTACGATGAGAAGTACTGACGTTTTGCTAAATGTCCTACTAGGGACATCCACGCAACCCCATATACGTTCCGTATAGGGTTATATGGGGGGCTATAAAGTGCCTTATACGTCCCGTATAGGACTATACGGGAGTATACGGGGACCTAATACGCCCATATAGCCCTATACAAGGCGTATTGATGGGTGTTTTAGCAAAAAGGAGGCGTCCCTAAAATTCCCTTTTGCTAATTGGTTTCTTGATTATAAATTTTTTACTTAATATAATCATTAATTTATTTAATATGACCTTTTCATGACATTATAATCTTTAATATGATCTTTTCACGACATTATAAATTTATAAAAGAAAATGTAAGTTATGTTGAAAAACTTAAAAGAAAATATATTTAAATTTGTACCATGCACATATTTAAAGAGCATTACTTTGATGCATGGTTTCTTTTAAAATGTTCTATCAATTTTTGTTTATAATGATTTACTTTATATTATTTAATTATTTTTATAATATTTAGTTACACGTATAATATTAAGGTAAATTGGAAATAAATAATCCTATATTTTGTGCGTGGCTGATAATAATCCTACATTTAAAAATCATTAGCAACGATCCAACATTTCAAATATTTTTGTCTCATTGGTCCACCGTTAAAAAAAAAACTTAACGCCGTTACGTTTTTTTCTGAGTTTCAAACTGATGTTTTAGGGTTTGGAAGAAGAATACGATTCAACTGATGTAAAACTTATCTTGAAAAGGTGATCCAAATGACGAAACAGTGTTTCAATTTGGGTATTTGGATTTCCAATTAACTAAAATCAATCCATTTGATATATCGTTTCGAGATAAGTTTTACCTCAGTTGACTCATGTCATGCTACTGATTAAAAGCCCTGAAACATTAGTTTGAAACACGAAAAACAACGTAACAACGTTAAGTTATTTTTAAAGGAAGAACATTGACACAATCTAGTTGAAATGTTGGACCGTTGGCAATGATTTTTAAAGGGGGAATTATTATTGACCGATACACAAAAGGTGGGATATTTATTTTCTATTTGCCTAATATTAATGAACCATCTTTATTATTTTTTAAAAGAATTACCCAATAGGATAGTAACTAAGTTTTGAAATTATCCAATCAGGTCACTTATAAAATATTCCAATCATGTCACTAAAGTTTCATTTGTGTTCCAATCTTAAATATTTTACTAGGATAGCAGGTTATGTAATTTTTCTTTTTTTTAAATAGCTTGACATTGTAAAATATTTTTTTTAAGATAGAAAAAATTAGTTAAAATTGAGAAAAATAATTTTTATAATGCGAAAAATTGCAAAAAAAATGCTAAGAAATCACCCTTTTTAAGTTACGATTTTTATTATAAGAAACCATCAACTTTTTAGAAAAATTTCAAAAGATAGATGATATTAAAATATTTAATAGTAGAATTACTAATTGTTTTCATACAGAAAATAGGAACACATTAATTATATTATAATTTTTTGCAATTTTTAAGATTTCTTTTTGCAACTTTTCACAATTTAAAAATTATTTTTCTTAATTTTTTCAATTTTTAAAAAATTATTATGCAATGTCAAACTATTTAAAAATAAAAAAATACCTAGATAACCTGCTATACAGGTAAAATATTTAGAATTGAAACACAAAGGAAACTTTTGAGATATGATCAGAACAAAATATTATATGAGCGACTTGATTAGAACAATTTTAAATCTTGATTACTATTCTATAGAGTAATTCATTTTTTTAATAGTAAATTGTTGTCTCTGTCCCTTTAGTTTAGGGGCAGGATACAATTACGTCCCTCTTTCCAAAAATGAGAATTGGAACCCCTATGGCTGTCGGTAGGGATGAGCTCGGTACCGTACCGGTACCGAAAATACCGATCCCAAAAATCGTCAAATCTTGGTACCGGTAACGGTACCGAAATATTTGGTTCGGTACCGGGACGATATCGATACCGGTACGGTACCGGTATTGAAGGCAAAAATTTGGGAAATACTGATACCGTACCGATCCCGAAACTCAAAACTTTGGTACCGATTCGGTACCGACGGTACCAAATCGGCACCGATTTCGGTACCGGTACGGTACCTGGTACCAAGTACCAAATGCTCATCCCTAGTTGTCGGTTGAGGATTAGGCCAGTTTCCTAACACCTTACGCCCTTACCTGTGGAGTTTTTTACGACTCCACCGCCAACTAAGCCCAAAATGTGTTAATGATTTAAGAGATAGAGCATAATTGCTTATAAACTAATGATCTCTCGTAGCCATGAGTGATGTGGAATTTGTGAGAGAGAGAGAGAGAGAGGGAGAGAGTGACAAAGTTTTGATTACGTCAATAGGCATGCATGAGCTATTGACTGGCGTTGAGACAATAAAAATGATGATCAGTACGATCACGTTCATCCTTTACCTTTTTGTTGGTTAGAGTTTTTAAAGGACTGCTACTAAATGGAATCATCTTCAAGATTTATTGCACTTAACATTAACAGAGAAAGAGACAATACATTAAACACTAAAGACTGCAGTTTGCATGCAGTCATACTGGCCAGAAAGATTTCATACACGCACATTATGTACTTCCATTTAGGATCAAAATTTAAATCTCATCTATGATTTCGTTTTCGACATAAGAACAGTATTGTGCTGATGTTGGTAGATATTTCCTGTGAAAATTAATAAATTTTGACCATATACAAATTAACCTAATAAGTTGCAACTGTTTATTTGATTTCTTTTCCTCCATGGATATATGTTCATTCGTCTTCATTTCTTTTTATATATTTTGGTCTCTTGCCCTCGAAGCTATTATATTTGTGAAAAGAGCTTAAAAGAGTTTAGCGGGTCGTGCACAATTACTCATCGACGCCAAAATAACTTTGTTTTCAGTATGATCGGTTTTGCCATTCAAAAAAGGGAGGCGGCGCAGCTTGCTGTCCACTTACCTGCATCTCTGTTGTAATCGGATCCTTTTTGTTCATTAATAGTGAAATATTTGATAAAAAAAAATAAAGGGATGTTACATTTGTATACCTTTTCTGTGTGTTATCACCTATTTCCATGTTACCATACATATACCCTTCATACGAGTCATATAGTTCTCGTACGACACGTATGATGGGTGTTTGAATATGTTATAGGATGTGAGAATAACCAAAGCCAAAAATAAATGACGGGGGTGGGGATCATGATCATAGGTATTGACAAATGAAAGGATCGAAATGACGTGAAAGTTGAACCGTTGAATCAAAGTGGGTAAAATGGTATGATCCGCATCATGCGCAATCATGTTAAAGCATTTCAAATCCGTCCTCTAAATTATGTGAGTGTGGTTCTCCATTTTCTAGAGGTGGTTATGAGAGAATGAGAGAGAAAATAATATTTTTCATAAGTAAATCTGAAGAAATATTGTTTATTGTCTATAATTGTAAGTGGAGGAAAGAGAAAATGTAATGAAAAAAATATAAAAATAAATATTATTTAATTAAAAATAAGAGAAAAAATATATGTTTTTAGTGTAATTATAAATATCGAGATGAAGAGTGGATCGTGAATGCCCTTATAGTTTTACTTTAAGTGTACAACTCGGACCGCATGTGCATTATTAATTAATTATTATATAATATAATTAACAAGTTTAGTGCCGCAAAGCCTCGATTGGGCCGTTTTGCGGCACCCTATTGGTAGTATTTTTTTGTTTTAGTTTTGGCCGTAATGAACGTAATGAAAACCTACCGAATGTGAATTTTTGTTTTTTTTTCTTTTTTTATTATTTTGTTTTAGTTACGCTACCGTGCCAAACGTGACGAAACCGGACCGAATTCGTGTAGATTCGCTGCGTTTTGTTTTAGTTCCAGTACCGTAACGAAAACTGACCGAATGCTGATTTTTGTTTTTTTAGTTTCAGTACCGTAACGAACATGCCAAAAACCGACTGAATTTGCGTAGACTTAACCGCCTCAATGCCCGTGATCGATAACGGTCGGGTTGTACAAACGATCAAGTTTTACCGACCGACGCCACACTATTGATCCATTTTATATTTTTTCTGTTTTATTTTTGTCTCAGTTCCGATACAATAACGCACGTAACTAAAACCGACCGAATTCGCGCCGACTTACCATATCAACGCTTGTGTTTTACCAGTTGCGCCGGGAAAAACACTAGTTATACTATATATAAAAACCGGTAGCCGGTGTGCCAAGTGGATTTTTTTGGAATTTTATATTTAAATTTTTATTTGTTTAAAATCAGTTTATTTTGTTTTAAACATCTGTATTTTATAACTTAATTTTTGGATTTAGTTCCGGTCTCGTAATGAGCTTATATCAGGTGCTAGCAGCGAGAGTTATCGACGCCGGCATAATTCGTTTTACCGTTGTTTTTTTTTTGTTTTAAATATGTTCGTTTTATAAATTTATTTTTTGGGTTAAGTTTTGTTACCGTAACGAACCTAATGGATACCCGCGTCTACTAGCTGCCACAAAGCCCGAATTTTACATATGCCTAAGTTTTACCGATTTTTGTTTGAAAGATGCTTTTTTGTTATCCTTTTGTTTTAATTTTTTTGTGGCTTTAATGTTGGTACTGTAATGAACCTTACCGATACATGTCGATTTGATCATAAAATTTGTAGGTGTGTCAATACTGTTTTGGGCATTTTCAGATTTATTTTGTCTGATTTATTGTCAGGGTCGTAACAAGCTTAACCAACATTGACAAAACTCATGTCGCCGCAACGTGACAGGTTTTATTACCTAATTATCTTCCTAAGCTTGCCAATACAGAACATAGAAGTTTCGCAACATTATAAATAATAACTAACGTTTAATAGTGTGTACATTCGATATAGTTTCTTGTGTCCCTATTTTGTAGTTTACATAAGTAATAATCATACTTCTGTCACTAGACTCAGTCACTCAAAATAACTTGTTGTTACTTGCGTATGTCTTTTTAAAATCTAAACGAGCCCACTAATACGTAACAAAATCTATCAGGACCTGCCAGTGTAACATCATACGCATGTATATATCTTGAGACCTAAATTTTCTTGTTATCATCATCTAACGTGAAATTTTTGTAACCTATACAAATCCACTAGCTACCATATGACAAGGCCCATTAATCCTTCATAATGTAAAATAATCACATAAATGTATGATGAGGCCCAAAAACAACTTGTTCTAACCAAAAAATGGTTTTTTTCCCCTTAGTTTATTAGGATTACAATAAGAGAAAAGTGAATGTGGTGTTGTTACATGTCTAAGCTTAGACGAAAAACTCATCAAAACATTGTACTTTTGTTTAAAAACAATCAAAAATTAATTTATTTTCAAATCCCTACCTGGAGCATCTATTTCTCCTCGGCTTGATCTCTCACCCAGTCTCGTAAGGCTTCGATCTACAATTGATCCAATCCTTAATCCAATCGAGCACAATATTCCTTGTCTTATTAAACTTCTAAATTTATTAATTGTGTATGTGCTTGTATCAACAACAGTTGAGTATTAATATTAAATTTATGAACAACTCATTATTAATATTAATAAAACACTAAGTGGAACTGATGATCGACGACGGACGACGGAGTAAATCCGAATAAACATTATGATTTTAATAGAATTGCTAAAACAATAAAGTCGATCCATATCCAATCTCATGTCAATTGGGATTTGGGAAGTATCTGATGAATACAAATCAATTATTCATCAAATCAATTTTATAATTAACTGATTGCTAATAAGCAATTACGTTACGATACAAGAACAAAATACTTGGAAAAATCTCTGCAGATTGCTGCTTGCGAGATTGGGTGGGAGATGAGGCTGTGGAGAAACAGATGCTACATGGTAGGGATTAGGAAATAAATTAATTTTTGATTGTGTTTAATCAAAACTACGTCGTTTTGACGAGTTTTCCGTCTAAGTTAGACGCGTAACAGCACCGTATTCACCTTCGCCTTTTTTATTTTCCTTTCCAATCAAATCATTGTTTCCTTAATTTACTATGTACAATCAAATCATTGTTTTCTTATTTTAGGTATTAGTTTTTGTTATTAGACCTCCTTCATAGTGCTACGTCAGTGTCACGTGGACACCGGGGACATCGAAGCCCCAAGATATAGTGTCCCTATATGGTGAGGGAGCATCGAAGCCCATACATAAAATAATAAAAATTAAATAATATATTAAATAATAATATAGTAATACTAAAATTAAAATTTAAATAAAAATAAAAAACATAACCAACATATAATTAATATTTGTCGTCCTTGTCCTTGTTTGCATATTTTGTCATTATCTTTGCTTTTCTTTTCTCCAAAAACGCCCGCGTGGGAGGATCTAGATGCGATAGATACTTTGCAAGGAGCTCAAATTCCTTTTCTTGTTGCCGTTCCAAGTGAACTTTTTTTCTTTCTTCATGCACCCGCTTTGTATTCCGCATGCATCGCCTTTCTTTCTTCGTGCATTTTCATGAGTTCATCTTTTTGTGTTTTTTAGCATCGACAATCTCGGTTAGTTTGAGCTCCAAGTTGCCAAAACACGAGCTCTTTCGGAACTCATCTAGGATGTCGTTCTAGACGAAGATCCTCCGCCTCTAGCTGCCGCCTTGGCTTTATCTCTTCATACCGGACGTGACAACTCATCCGGTTCATCAAAAATAAATTCCGGATCCAACTCATTTAGATTAAGTTGACAACAACCATCCGACATGGGTTGACACGGAGATTGATTGGCCGAAGTAGACATTGTTTTTGACCGTTTGGACGATCGCGGTGATGATGTCGGGACCGAATGCCACTTTGGCGAGCTTGTGCATTGTCTCCAAATTTCCATCATATTGAAATCTCCATGATAAACGGCCTTGTATTGTTTTAAGCAAGACTCCATCACGTTGGCATCGCTCATGCTGCTCTTTCTATTCTTGTTAACGGGGGTGTGAATGTTGGTGAAGTTGGTTGTTTTTGTGCGTATTGCCTTCCATTTGTTGTAGACGGAATCATTCCCGTGGTAGGCACCTCATCCCATTGTAGCAAAGAACTTAGTGCGTATTTCGTCCCGAAACTCAGGGGTATGTTTACCGTCACCTTCAATACATGTAAAAGCTTAGTATTAGTAAACAAAAAAATAAAACATGGAAAACATATAAATATTTTTATAGTTTACCTTGAATTGAGTATTCGGATGAGTCGATCCACGCACGCGCTAACGCCAATTCCTCACCTGCTTCCCACCTTTTTATTTCAGCCTTTTCGGTTGTTTGATCGTCAGCCGGAATATTTTTTTATGACTTCTGTTTTTAGGACGGACTTGCGTTTCGGGTACTTGGGTTTCGGGTATTTGAGTTTCTAGTATTTGGGTTTTGGGTATTTGGGTTTTGGGTACTTGCGAAGACATATACGGCATTGGCGGTCGAAAGAACATATCGAGGTTAAATGATTGCATGGGTGGAGGTATCACGGGTCATTTTTGGTTTGCATAGAAAGGGTTATTAGGGTGGACGTTATTTGCGAGCAAACTAGCCCATCACAGGCTAATATATATATATATATATATATATATATATATATATATAACATATTAGTAACCTTTAATATTTTTAACCTAAATAAAAAAAATATTATTAAAAAACACTTACAACGCTCGGGATTTTCCGAGGCCGCCCACCACGATCCGATTGTGAAAGTGTCAAATACTGCTCGGGGGTCCATAGTTGAGTTGTTTTTTTAACACGAGACTCGGTCGTGTGTTTCTTTTTATGTGATTATCCTCGTTCGGCTTTGCTCGAACCAGCTTTTTTATTGTATCTCCGGATCGTCTTGAAGCACCGGATCGAGTTTTGTCTCCAGCACAGTCTCCTCTAGTGTCGGTGGGAAGTTCGGATGAGTCGGTGGGTTAAAAAGAACAAATGGTAGGTTGGTGGGCATCCCTAAATATTGCATGCAACATGTTAGGGTCGAAATTCATGTCGGCCGGGAGGGTGGGGGTTGGTTGACTCGATTGTGTGATGTTCGGTTAAGTCGGTTATGAGGCGTTCGGTTGGGTGGTGTTTAGGCGTTGGTTGGTTGCAAATTGACTAAAACTGAATATGGAACGGTTGAATGGATTCATGGTGGGTAGAGAGTGGAAGAGTTTTTTTGTTTTTGATAGAAAATGATAGAATGAGAAGCTGTGTTTTAAAAATGGTATACTTGATATATATGGAGGATGAAGATGATAATAAATTAAAAAGTATTTAAAAAAACTAGTCATTATCAACAGCTTTATTTGACCAAAAGAGAGGAGCAAGGAGAATGCTCGATGCTATGTAGGGAGTGTTGAAAATATAAACTAAATATTAGGGGTCTTTTAGTCATTTTAGAAAGTATAGTTTATGTCTAGTATGCATATTTGTAAAGTCTAGGGTCTATTATGTAATTAGCATGGTTATAAAAACCCAAGTAGGGCATGTAATTTGATCGATCAATTCTCAAACAAGTTTATCAATTCATCAGTGCATATTATCAATTCATTGTGTAATTTTTCAATTCCTATTCTGAAATTACCAATATTGGCATCGGAGCAAAGTTAATCGATCCAAGGGAACATAATACATTCTATCGATTGATAGGAGAATCGATTGAAAGTGAAAATCGATTTGAACGAAAAAAGAACAGAGAATCGTTCTCTGTGCATCGATTTGTTTTTGTTGTTTGTGATTTGATCGACGTTTGAAAAAAGGGGGCAGAAAGCCCTGTGATATCAAACGGTCAATCAATTTGATTAGCAATAAGAAATCAAAAACCATTTGTCAATTGGATAAGTTCTATTTTGAATTTCAATTGAGAATATTCATTTGATTGAACAAATATATGGTTCTGAATGATTCTTCAAAAATTAGATTTTTTAATTTGTTTTTGTTGAATTCCGCTTTTGACTAGATTAAAGGGACAAAAGAGATATAGGGTTAGTCCCTGTGTGATCATTGTTCAATCGTAAATTATTAATCGCATCCAATTCAATCACAACTTGGAAGGTTGTTCGTTTTTTATTTGGATTTCTAAAACCTTTTGTTGAGGGTGGTTGTGGTTTAATTTTTGCATGACCAAAGAAAGGATCTTGGCAAAAATAACTAAATAAAAGGGGTGTGGATTATTGTTCCTTATTTCTTACGAGAAACAAAGCAAAAAGGGTTGTTGGTATTATTTTGTTTTATTGACCGATTGGTAGAAGCATTCAAACCCAAGTGTGGGTTATTAATTATTGATTCTAGCCAACGGGCTATTTTGGAATAAACAAAAACCAATACAAGGCTGTTTTGCTACTCGTTGCAAGAAACTTAAAAAAGGGTCAGATTCGTTCTATTGTCTGTTTGCAAGAAACGCATACGATCCTTGTAGCAAGAAACTCCGACCATTTTGGTGGTTCGTTGAGTATAGCAAGGAACTTGGTTCGTCAAGCATAGCAAGAACAAGTTCGAACCATTTTTTGTGGTTCGTTGAAATTAGCAAATAAAACAAATCCGTGTGGTTTGTAGCAGGAATCGAACCTTTTGGTTCATAAAGAGTTAAACAACCCAGTTTGGTTTGTTTAAAGTACATAAAAAATCCTTCGTGGTACATATAAATCCTTCGTTGTATACAAATCCTTCGTGGTAAAAATTTTTCGTGGTACATATAAATCCTTCGTGGTACATAAATCCTTTGTGGTAAAAATCCTTCATGGCAATGTTTTAAAAACCGGTTTTTTACTTGTACCGGATTGGGCTTAAAAATGGTACAACCGGTTGAACCGGGTTATACCGGGAGGTTCAACCAGTTGAATAGTTTACCTTATAATTTCCTATAAGTGCAACTTCAACTCCAAAAATAACCTAAAAGTAAATTATTCCATAACAAAAAATAATTCAAAAGTTAATCTATATTAAAATAAAATAATTCTAAAGCACTCAATTTAAAAAAATAGTCCTAAAGTTTACACGTTTAATGTTAATTGTTGGGTTAAAAGTAATTTTGATAAAATATGGGCTGCAAATATAAAAAATTTCTCATGCTTAAAACCGGTTTCCGGTAGAAACCGGTATTTTAGAAAAAACCGCCGGTACGATGTTCTAACAAACCAACCAAAAATACCAGGCTCAAAACACCGGCTTGCTTTGAGAAATCCGGTTTAACCGGTTCAACCGGCCGGTTTAAACCGGTTTTTAAAACACTGCTTCGTGGTACATATAAAATCCTTCGTGGTACATAAATCCTTCGTGGTACAAAAAATCCTTCGTGGTACATAAAACCTTCGTGGCTTATAAAATGCTTCGTGGTACATAAATGCTTCGTGGTACATAAAAATCCTTCGTGGTACGTAAAAAATCCTTCGTGGTAAAACATAGAAAGTATGGCAGGCGATAAAAAGAAAGAAAGTGCTTCAACATCAACTCGTGAACAAGGAAATATTTCACTTCAGTGTCCCAAACTGAATGAAACAAATTACACGACTTGGGCTTTGTTGATGGAAACAATGTTGAAAGCATATGACCTTTGGGAAATAATTGATGCAAAGGTTGAAACCGAAATTGTGGATGAAAAGAAGATGAATACCACAAAAGCCACGATCTTCCAAACATTATCGGAAGATGTTTTAATGCAAGTCGCGTAATACTCGTCTGCAAAGGAAGTTTGGGACTCGATCAAAGTCAAATATCTTGGAGCCGATCTAGTTCAAAAGCATGTTTACAAACGTTGAGAAGTGAACTAGAGGCTTTGAAGATGAAGTCAAATGAAACCGTAAGCGATTTTTCGGGAAAGTTAAGTAGTTTGCAAACCAAGTTTAAAACTCTTGGTGGTACTTTGAAAGATAAGGCACTCATGAGGAAACTGCTTATCTCGGTTCCAAAGAAATTTCTACCAATTGTGGCATCTATCGAACAATATCAAGAGATAGACACGATGCCATTTGTAGAAGCGGTAGGAAGAGTAAAGGCGTTTGAATAACGTCTCAAAAGTCAAGACGAGCCGGAAAATCATGATTTAGGAAAACTCTTAATGGCAAGTTCAAACAATTATGGAAGAGGGCGTGATGATCAAAAACGTGGTAGAGGACGAGGCTCTTTCAGAGGAGGAAGAGGACGTGGAAGAAGTACAAGTCAAAGAAACAACAACTAAAACGACAAAAGCGAGCTAAAATGCTATGAATGTCGTGAATATGGTCACATCGCATACGAATGCGTAAGAGGTAAAGATAAGGAGAAAGTAAAGGACCAAGAAGCCCATCTCATGTTGGAAGATGAAGAACCGATGCTGTTGTGAACGCACGTCAAGAAAGTTGAAGACTCTCGTTAAACTATATTTAGTTTAAAGGGGAGTGTTGAAAATATAAACTAAATATTAGGGGTCTTTTAATCATTTTAGAAAGTATAGTTTATGTCTAGTATGTATATTTGTAAAGTCTAGGGTCTAGTATGTAATTAGTATGGTTATAAAAACCCAAGTAGGGCATGTAATTTGATCGATCAATTCATGTTAGACCCATTTGTTTATCTAAGTATTTTGTATTGAATGTATTTTTGTTATGGGCTTTAGTAGTTTGTTTTGCTTGTATAGGCCCAAGGGAAATAATGTAAAGAAGCCCATTGGGCATACGATGTGACATGTTTCTCATGCATGCTTCTCTATAAATAGAGAAGCATGTCATGAGAGGTAAGTTGTTGATTCTCAATAGAAAACCTTTTGTTAATTCTCTCATATAACACACTTTCTTACTTTCTTTCTCTCGTCTCTCTCTATCCGAAATAACATCTCAAGATCCGAGACCGCTTAGGTGGCTTAGTGTGATTTCCGCTAGCAATAAGCTCGGTTGATCCAAGAATATTGTTAGATCCACCCGCTACGGGACCTACAATTGGTATCAGGGCTTCGGCTCACTAGTTGAGGGTTTTTGGATCATAACCTTGGGTTTTGATCTTGAGAAGAAAAGAAGTATTCTTGACAAGAAAATCCATAAAAATACAAAAGAATCGGCTTCTAGTTGATGAACATGACTTAGATTGTGTTCTTGGTGGAAATAAATAGTGTACTTGCTTTAGATCCAAAAGTTGTGGGTTGAAAAAGTGTTAAAGTTGGTGTTACATGGTTGAAAATCCGTTAAAAAGACATGTTAACTTTTTCGCTTCGCATGGCATAAAAGTTAGTGTACCAACCTTTGACCTAGTATTGACAAGTTTGGTGGAACAGATCCCAATAAAGATTTCTTCTAGAAAAAATGAACTTTTTTGCATTCCTTAGTTTTTCGCTTCGCATGGGATTTCGCATCGCCTGGATTTTCGCTTCGCCCACTTTTTCGCTTCGCCTACTTTTTCGCTTCGCATCACTGTTCATTTGCACAACTTTTTCGCATCGCTTGAATTAACTTTTTCGCTTCGCTTGGAAAAGGTTTTTCGCTTCGTGTGGAGACTTTTTCGCGCGAAAAAGTTGACTGTTTCTGAAATTTGAACTGTTTGAAGGTTGTTAACTATTTGAGACTGCTAAGACCATGGCTAGCACTGATTCAGAGTTATTAAAGGGGTATTTACTGTTGAAAAACCAAGTGGGAACATCTCAAAAACCTCCAAAATTCATGACCTTAGAAGATAATTTTGCCCACTTCAAATGGAGGTTCATGAATTTTATCTCATTGACTGATTCTGACTTAATGAGATGCTTTGTACAAGGTCCTCATGTTCCCGTGACTGTCACTTAGGCTGGGGAACAACTAAAAACTCCTGAAAATTATGACGATATTGATAGGACCTTGGTGGAGCAAGACAAGAAGGCATTTCTTACTTTAACATTTTGTCTTTCAAATGAGATAACTGAGACCCTACAAGAACATACAACTGCCAAGGGTTTGTGGGATGCTCTTGTTGAGAAGGTGGAGGGAAATGCTGAAATTATGGAAAACAAGAAAGCCCCATTGAAAGAAGAATTCAACATGTTCAATCGTCATCAAGGTGAAAATGTGTTGGATTTGGTGAAGAGGTTTGAGAAGTTAATGGTAAGAGTCAGAGCTGCAAGTGTCAACATCACCAACTCTGAAGTCAATCACAAGTTGATAAACTCTTTACCATACACCTGGAGTACCAACACAATTACAATCAAGAGAACCACAAATTTGAACGCCATGACAAACTCCGATTTGATCTCAACCATCAAGTCATTTGAAATGGACGAGCAGATGAGAATGAACAATCATCTGAGTTCTCTGAATCAAGCTGGGATGAGCAATGCATCAACAATTCCAACCGCTTTCATAAGCAAAACCCAGCAGAATGTGTACCTTGTGAACACTCCGAAGTACTCCTCAAGTGTTCCTCCACAAACCACTGCCTTTATCTCAACGGGAAATCAATCTGGATCATCTGCGTCTAGCTCATTTCAGAAGGCAGTCGATAGTGCTGTTAAGCAAGCTTTGAATGCCCACGGAATTTCATTATCTTCAAAACCTCAACCTAGCAAACCTTCAAGCTACTGTGAAGCTCTCCCGTTGTTGAATGATTCAAATGTCTCAATAGTTCAGGCCTTTCTATCAAGCCATGAAGAGTTGTTGCAAGGAAATCTATTGCGACCACAATTTGAGATTGGGGATATGAGAGATATTAATCAAAAGGATCTTGACAAGATGGATATCAAATACCAAATGGCAATGGCTGTGCAAAGAGCTACAAACTTCATGAAGATGTATGGAAAAGACAGCTTCAAAGATTCAGACAGGAAGAGGATCGGGTTTGACAAGTCAAAGCTACGGTGCTATAATTGTGGTGAGATGGGTCATTTTTCACGAGAATGCATGAATCCGTCAAAGCTAGCCAACGATATTCGTGTGACTGAGGTGACTGAGGAGGGAAAACAGAAAAGCTGCCAGAAAGAGGCATGAGGTGCAGAAGCCAAGCAGCTCAGCTCATAGAATTGGGAATCATCCACACAAGGGCAATTCAAGTACAAACACAAAGGCCCTTGTCTCCTAAACGGAGGTCCAAGTTGGTATGGATTGGGATGATCAATTTCAAGAGCTACAGAATCCTCTCAACATGGCAGGCATGGCCTTCACCTCATACAGTGAA
>NW_027504481.1:0-21988 GCF_021521415.1 Bidens hawaiensis
CTCTGGGAGGAATTTAAGGATCTCTTGACGCGAGAATTCTGCCTTCCCAACGAAGTTAAGCGCCTGGAGGAGGAATTTTGGAATCTTAAGCAATACAGCGGTGAAGCGCGCGAGTACGTGACGCGCTTCCATGAACTAAGCCTGCTTGTCCCTCACCTTGTTACCCCTTCCCCGCCGAGCCATAGAGAAATTCCTTGGGGTCTCCCCATGGAAATTCAAGATTCTGTTTGGGCCAGAAACCCAGCAACCCTCTCTGACGCCATCGAGTTGGCCGCTGAGCAGTGCTCAGCGACAACCATGTCAGAGCAGGAACCCTGTTCCTGCGGGGAACTGAGAAGACCAAACCCACCAAGACTGCCCCTGAACCAACAGAAACCAAGCCAGAACCCTCAAACCGTAACAACCTCAAGCGCAGGCGCAAAGCCTATGCGCTTACCAACCCGCCCATTGTCCAGCAACCCGCCTACCAACCTCCAGTTTACGCGCCTAACCCACTGTCGACCTACCCAACAACCTCCTGTAGTCCATAACTATGCCTTAACCAATCCGGCACTCCCTGCCCCGCCAACTAAGAAACCTTACACAGGAAACCACCCCTTTTGCCCAACCTGTAGATTTCACCACCCAACCCAAACCCCGTGTCGACTTTGTCACCGATGTGGCCGCGCTGGTCACATGGCGGAAAACTGTAGAGTTCTTCCCGCCAATCCAATTGCGCCAACACCACCAGTCTACCCGCAGAACCCACAACCAACCTACCAAAACCCACGACCCAGATCGTGCTTCAACTGCGGTGATCCCAGTCATTTCCGGAACGCGTGCCCGAGACTACAAGTTCAGATTACGCAAGCGAATCCGGTGAACCAAATTTCGAACCAAGTGGCGCGCGGACGAGCTTTTAACATAACCGCGCACCAAGCGCAAGCGAATAATGACGTAGTTAATGGTACATTTTTGCTTAACGGATTTTATGCTTCTGTACTTTTTGATACTGGCGCCGATCGAAGTTTTATCTCTCGCGCGTTTGAGCAGAAGCTTGCGCGACCGCGCAGCGATTTAAAAAGAAAATTTTTCAGTTGAATTGGCTAATGGTGAAACTGTTTTAATTAACTCAGTGATTAAAAATTGCACGCTTAACCTTAACGAAAACGATTTTCTAATCGACCTCATCCCCATGCCTCTTGGAAGTTTCGATGTTTATTGGTATGGACTGGCTCTCGAATAATCGCGCCGAAGTTATTTGCGCCAAGAAGATGATTCGCATACCTCGAGAAAATGGTGATCTTCATATCTATGGCGAAAAACCCTCCAGTGGTCTTAAACTTATGTCTTGCGCCGAATCCCGATGGCTCATGCGGAAAAGGTGTATTGCATTCTTAGCCCATGTGGTCAAACCTGCTGAAGAAAAGAAGAAGCTTCGCGATATCCCTGTTGTGCGTGATTTCCTGAAGTTTTTCCTGATGATCTTCCTGGTATCCCTCCCGCTCGTGAAGTCGAGTTCCGTATTGATCTTGTCCCTGGTGCTTCCCCCGTAGCTAAATCTCCTTACCGTCTTGCGCCCGCTGAGATGCAAGAATTGGCAAGTCAACTTCAAGAGTTGACCGCTAAAGGATTCATTCGCCCTAGCTCTTCGCCCTGGGTGCTCCGGTGTTCGTTAAAAAGAAAGATGGATCGTTTCGCATGTGTATTGATTACCGCGAGTTGAACAAACTCACCATTAAGAACCGGTATCCCTTACCGCGTATTGACGACCTCTTTGATCAACTCCAAGGTGCCTCTTGTTTCTCCAAGATTGATCTCCGCTCTGGCTATCACCAGTTGCGCATCCGCGATGAAGATGTTCCGAAGACTGCTTTTCGAACTCGTTATGGCCATTTTGAATTCTTGGTTATGTCCTTCGGTTTAACCAACGCACCCGCCGTTTTCATGGATCTATTGAATCGGGTGTGTAGGCCTTTCTTGGATAAGTTCGTGATTGTGTTTATCGATGACGTTCTGATTTATTCTAAGACCAAGGCCGAGCATGAGCAACATCTTCGGTTGGTGTTGCAAAAGCTTAGAGCCGAGCAGCTCTATGCTAAGCTCTCCAAGTGCGAATTTTGGTCGGATGAAGTACAGTTTCTTGGCCATGTTGTTAACAAGATGGGTATCCATGTCGACCCATCCAAGATTGAAGCAATCAAGAACTGGATTACGCCATCCACTCCTACCGAGATCCGTTCCTTTCTGGCTTAGCTGGTTATTACCGGCGCTTCATTTCGAACTTCTCGAAGATCGCTTTGCCTTTAACAGCTCTAACGCACAAAGGTAAACCGTATATTTGGGGCTCGAAACAAGAAGAAGCCTTTCTAACGCTCAAGCGTTTGTTGTGTGAAGCTCATGTTCTTGCGCTACCTGAGGGTAATGATGATTTTGTCGTGTATTGCGATGCATCCAACCAAGGTCTCGGTTGTGTTCTTATGCAACGAGGCAAGGTTATCGCTTACGCATCGAGGCAACTCAAGGTTCATGAAAAGAATTATACAACTCACGACCTCGAACTAGGCGCAGTTGTTTTTGCCTTGAAGATCTGGAGGCACTACCTTTATGGTACTAAGTGTATCCTCTACACTGACCATAAAAGCCTTCAACATATCTTTGATCAGAAGGAACTTAACATGAGACAACGCCGATGGAACGAACTCATCAGCGATTACGATTGTGAGATCCGGTATCATCCTTGTGACATCTGCCCCGATCCGACCCGACCCAGGTACCCGTTTCTCTGACCCGATCTCTTTCTTTTATGATTTAATATTTATACTTATATTTTACTTTTAATAATAATATATATATTTTCCTTCCCGCCTCTTTCTCTCTCTTTCTTTCCGCCGTCCCGTCCCTCTCCTTCTTTCTTTCCCGCCTTCTTTTCCCTCTTGTCGCCGTCCCGCCCTTACGCCTTGTTTCCCTCTTTTTCTTCTAACTCTTTGCTTGTCCTTTGTTCCTTCCCGCCTAAGGTTGTCTGCGCAGCTCCACGCGCCAGACCCCTTACAAGGAATCCTGCGTGAAGACCACCTGTTTCAGCGATACGCGAGACGAACTCTTCTCGCAGCGCGCTAAGAATTGTAATTCTTCTCGCAGCGCGCTAAGAACGGTAGTTCTTCCCGCGACGCGCTAAGGATTTGTAGTTCTTCTCGCAGCGCGCTAAGAATCGTAGTTCATCCCTCGACGCGCGAAGAATTATAGTTCTTCCCGCGGCGCGCTAGGAATTTTAGTTCCTCCCGCGGCGCGCTAAGAAATGTGATTCTTCCCGCGGCGCGCTTAGAAATGTAGTTCTTTCCGCGACGCGTTAAGGTTGGTTCTGACTGCCTTCGCGCTCGCGCTCTCTTGACCTTCTGTGTCTGCCTTCGCGCTCGAGCTTTCTCGCGCTGAACCCTTTGAGTTTTCTTCTGTTTAATCTAGCCGTTTGCTTTTGTGTTGTCTTATCTTTTGTGCTGTTGACCTAATCTGCTTTATGTCTGAAAAGTTACTTTCGGCGCAGCATGCGCACCAACCCCATTGGTTGGCAGAAAAAGTGACTGACATAATCTTTTGAGATCTGCTTTTGCCATGCTTGACCAGTACCTTTTTCTGAACTGCCCATAGCCTTTTTACTGTTCCCTGACAGCTTTATCTTGCCCCCTGCAGCTGCCATATCTTTTGATATCTTTTGCTTTTGGAATCTTTTGCTTTTTGAGATCTTTTCCCCCTTTTTCTAGGGAATGTGTTCCCTAGGGTTTCTCTATAAATAATAGTATTATTTTTCCTAACACTACACACACAAAACACTTAATCTCTCCTGTTCTCCTTGCTCTCTCTGCCGCCTCCCTCTCTGCCTCCGTCTTCCTCCCTGTTCTGTCCTGCTTTTCCGGTAATATATATATATATAATAATTTACTTATGCTAACTTATATCAAGACTTAAAACCGATCATTAAAACAATAATCTTATTTATAGGTTAACTTGTGCTTGTTTAAAGTTGGTCCTTGCTTTATCTTACACCGCATCGTTTATCAAGTGAGTAATCTCGTACCTAATCCCTTTTTATTTTAATGTTTTGGGATGTTCATGTGTTCATACAAACTTAGAGTCTTAAACTGTTTATGAACTTTAGTCGCGCAGTATCCCATGTGTTGAGGACGTAGACTTGGCTGTTTATTTGTATGTGTGGATCATTAACCGTCTTGTCGTCTATTCCGCAGTTCTCATGGTACCATTAGATGAACACGGGAGAACTATCGTTTATGATTTTCTCTTTTGTTTGCACATGCACAGTTTGTCTTGTTTGTGAGCTCAATTGTGAGCACTGGCAGTCTATGAATCTTAGAGTTGGTCCCGATCAGATTACACCCTTGTTGAAAACCAGACATACACATGTTGCGCGCAGATTTATTGTTATCTATGTATTGTATTAAACTTGATTTCTCACCAACACGCAAGTGTTTGACGTTTATTTTACACATGTTCAGGTTTGCAGTAGCTGTTTTGGAGCTTGTGGACACGTAGGAAGTTTTCATTATTTTGGACCTAGATTAAAATGTATCAAGACAAGTCTTTGCTGTTCGAATATTATGATTTATAATATATTGATTTATGATGATTTATGTTATCTTGTGTTTACTCTGCGCGTGCGCGAATGAATGCATTTATTAAATATTGACACCCAATAGTGTCACGAGTAATGAAACAATATGTGGCGCCCCGATGTATAATCCGCCTTTGGTCGGGGTGTTACAACTTGGCTAAAATACTAGACAAATTCTTAGACATGTACCAACTACTGATGGTCAACTGCGGCTCGTGACTTTCTCCTCCTCTCGGTCAAAGCATGGCGGAAATGACATTGGTGGCCATACGGGCACAGGTCACCTGCTAGGCCACTAGCACCATCCGACACACTTCACTTGGGTTTTTTGCAAATTGATAGTGATCTCCATATGGGCATGTGCCGTTTGCTGCCATTTGTTGCAATGCAAAGTTGAGTCTTTGTCATACCTTGGTTGTACACATTTAGTTCCAGTGGCTCATACTCTTCTTTCCCACTTAGGCTAAGGGTAATGGGGTTTGGTTAAGCCCCAAGTGAACCAACATCTTCATGACATGTGGCGCTGACTAGGCATGCCAACCAAGCCCCCAGACCAAGCCTCAAAGGGTGTAATGGTCCAGGTGAGCCGGGGCTTGGTTGAGTTTTTTTTTAATACTATATTCTAAATAAATATTAATACATAAAAATAACGTTTTTAATTTTTTTTCGTCAATTCCTTCCGAATACGATCTTTTTCTTCCTCCATTATCGCTTGGTCGGATGGCGATAGGTGGCTAAAGTCCTTGGCTAGAAATTCCAAACTCCTCATCCGGTTTCTATTATATTTAGCTTGATCAATTGACTCGAGACCAATTGACATTATAGCAATCTCTTTTCCGAAGTCGTGATCCGCGCCTCACTACCCTTAGCCTTAGTGAAGTAAGGTTACAATAATATACAAAGTGAAACACAAACCTCAATACATGCCCGAGGCAGTAGAGTTGAGATGCAGGTTCCAATTTTCTGCAGGGCTCGGTTTTTACTAGCCGGGAGTGGAGTGAGAGAGGCCAACTATGGTTAGGTTAAGTGTACGGATTGGAAATTAATGTGGAGGTAGTTATAAACCATGGTTTATATTGAGTTTTTGGCTTTTTGTGGCATGCATTTGAATTTTGAAACAACTAAGAAGAAGATATATATATAGGCTTAGATCCTTCGCACCATCTTGGATCCTCACACACTATTATTTTTTCTATACGGTTGTATAGCACCTGTATCATATCAGTTTGTGTCGGAGCTTGTCGTTCATTGTCTGTAGTGCCTCGTATAGCGCTATACGACCGTATAGACATATACGGCCCGTATAGGGCTATACGGTCGTATAGACAATTTTTTTTAATTTTAAATATTAATACGTTAATATGATTGTATAGACCTATACCGGCCGTATAGGGTTATACGGCCGTATAGACAATTTTTTTGACACAATTTTAAATATTAATACGTTAGTATCTTATATTTTAATGTATTAAGTACATAACATACTTGGTTAAATATGATATTTTAGAATATAATAAATTGTCTATTAACATTTACATTATATACTCGGCTAAATAATTTGTAGTTGTACCCCGAGAACATTCGTTTAAAATTATTTCATGTTTTAAGCTTTGAGACATGAAAATCTGTCTGTACGGATCGTATAGCACTATACGGCTCGCATAAGCTCGTATAGTTGTGTTCCGGCAACGGTTAACAGTGGTTAAAGGCAGGCTGACTTTTTCTACAGAAGTTTTCTATACAGTCGTATAGCCCTATACGACCGTATAGGTTTTATGGTGCCAGATAGCAATACGAGCCATTTAACACCTATACAGCTCGTATAGGTCTATACGGTCGTATAGGTTGAAAAAAGCTGTTTTTTCTGTCTCCATGTCAGAAATGCGTAGCCTATACGAGCCGTATAGACATATAGGGGTGGTGTAGGAGGATCACATCCGTATAGGGTTATACGGCCATATAGACAATTTTTTTGACACAATTTTAAATATTAATACGTTAGTATCTTATATTTTAATGTATTAAGTACATAACATACTTGGTTAAATATGATATTTTAGAATAGAATAAATTGTCTATTAACATTTTAATTATATACTCAGCTAAATAATTTGTAGTTGTACCCCGAGAACATTCGTTTAAAATTATTTCATGTTTTAAGCTTTGAGACATGAAAATCTGTCTATACGGATCGTATAGCACTATACGGCTCGCATAAGCTCGTATAGTCGTGTTCCGGCAACGGTTAACGGTGGTTAAAGGCAGGCTGACTTTTTCTACAAAAGTTTTCTATACAGTCGTATAGCCCTATACGACCGTATAGGTTTTATGGTGCCAGATAGCAATATGAGCCATTTAACACCTATACAGCTCGTATAAATCTATACGGTCGTATAGGTTGAAAAAAGCTGTTTTTTCTGTCTCCATGTCAGAAATGCGTAGCCTATACGACCGTATAGGCCTATACGAGCCGTATAGACATATAGGGGTGGTGTAGGAGGATCACATCCCTATATATAATATTAGTACGTGATTTTCGTTTATATAGGTGAGAATTTAAGTGGCTAAAGAGGAAATAGAAGAAGCTTATGAAACATTATCGGTAGAGCTAACCCTCATAATTCAAGTACTTTTGACAAGACGGAAAAAAAAAAGACTCTTAACACCTGAAGAATTATATAAACTAATTTCTTTTAAACAACAACTAACTACATAACAATAAATATAGCACTCATTTTACTAGTGAGATGTAAGGGGTTCAAAGCTCACTGTCATCAATTTATATGAGGGATATAAGGAGGGATATAAGGAATGAGCTTGACTTGCCAGGTTTCGAGTAATGATCTCACCAGATTTTATCTTCTCCTCACACTTGTTCTCCCATCATAATTCTCCCAATTCTCACTTGTTCTTTGCACATAACCAATCAAGCATCAAATCGTCTACATGTAATCATCTTCTATCTTGTCTCGAATCAAGTTAGGTTTCTTTTCAATTAATTTCTTCCCTAATTTGCCCTGGTTACAATTCTTAATTTCTTCTCTATTTTGCCCTAGTTACAGTTCAGGCTTTGGATCTTGGTAGTGAAGCAAACCATCATAATTATATGGTGGAGGAAATTTTGCAGGAGCCCAAGTGTGTCCCTGTCTTAATTCGCAAAATTCTATTACTTAAATTATTCTACTAGCCGACGTGTTACAATCCCAAATGCTTCAATAACCAGTTTGATATAGAGTTTGACTACAACACAACTCCAGGCTATTACTTGGATTCCGATTACAACTATGTATTATCTTTTATCTTCATTTATCTCTTTATTGCTTTATATTATTTTAAAGATAATTAAGTATTGTTTAGAGATAGAGTTGGTTCGTTATTGTTACTGATCATATTTTCTTCCCGTATAAAAGCATTGGCTTGATCAATAAACAACACAAGTTTAAGATATCATAAGTTTTTTTTATTTGATGCATCATAGAAGATTAGTAGCTGAGTATGCGATGATTGTAAATGATGTTAGAATGATTTGTTTTTTTTTTTAATTTTTAACTAGTAAATATGGGGCTGGGTAAGCTGCAACGTTGTTGCCAATAGTTAATAGAAGTATTTAAGCTTATTTAGTTTATGTTCATAATAAAACAAGTTAAGTATTTGTGTTTAATTATTTTTATGTCTGCATATTTGAATTGTATGTATAAAGACCCAATGGGTTCAAAACCGTTAAACCAAAGCGGTTCGGTTTCGAATAATCAAAAACCATTAATAATGGTTTGGCTCACGGTTTGACCCGAAAACCATCAAAACCACACTGTGAACACCCCTACTTGTTACTAAACTCGTTTTTTTGTTCATTTAATGTTTGTAATAACAGTAACTTATGATATGGGTTTGTTTTTATGCAGAAGGTAGAATGATATTTCAGCATGTTAAAGTATGGAGACCCGTTTGTGGTCACAAAAATTGGACAACATAGTTACATATACAAATGCTTTAGAGAAACGAGTAATGAACCCTTTGAAGTAATGGATTGTAACTGCTATGAAGACTTAAAATAGAAGAAGTTATGTTGGCCCAACAACTTAAACATTGCAGCAATTGTTGTGCAACATGTTTTAATATAACCTACTCAACAAAGAGGTTTATTTTCGAAAGGGTAGCCAAGGTATGTCATCACATGTGTTATTTATTTTAATTTTACTTGAAGGGTAGAATTGTAAAAGTGTTACTTTTTTTTCTTTTTCTCCTAACTCAGGAACACATAAAATACTAAGTTTCTCTTGTTTTCCTTTCTATTTCATTAAACTCAGGAACATGACATGGTTTTCATTCTTTTCCTTTCCATTCCTTCATTTTCTCTTTCAATTCCTTTCCTTTATTTTCTCTATTTAAATAAAACTCTGGAACATAGCGTAAAACTCTACCTACTTTCTCGTCACATACTATTATGTTCTTATACATACAAATGTGTAACAATAGAAAATCCAATATTTACTTGAGCATCGGAGGGTGGTCCTGAGACCGTCCAGAGGCTTCGGTCTTTGACCTCTTCTAAAGAGTTCTTTATGTTTTGTGGATCTGAGACGAGCCGAAGAAAAAACGGTGTGCTTGTTTTCATCTTCATTTCGGAGGACATATACTTAGATTCGTTCCGGAAAGGCTCATGTTTCTTCAATGCCATTGGCAATTTGACCCGCTCCAACTCGTTTTCTTAACTGGATCCAAGTACTCCACTCCACGGGCGGTTCGTTTGTCAGCTACCGTTGTTAAATTTTCTCCAATTCTTATCTGTCCCAAACAATTGGCAATCGAGTAGTTTTGAAACGGCTACGTTCGTCATTGATGTGTCTACGGTTTATGAATGTCTAGTGCCGATGTCAAGCCTGACACTGTTGTCGGTTCCGTATCTGTCTCCTTCAATAATATGTTACTCTAATCGAAAACGAAAGGGTTCCCGTGCATCAAAACTTCAATGATGGCGCAGTTATGAAAATGAGAGATCATAAGGTGATGGAACCGTGAGTTTGAGGAAGACGAAGTTAACACGTGATGAAAAGGAATTATTATTCAATGCTTGGCCTTTGTATTTGACTGAAAACAAATTAATTACACACTTTTTCTGTTTGTTCCAATTTTGATGTAATGAACTCGCTTTTACTTCCTTTTGCGAGCATATAGTATGTCAAGCATGCCTCTCGCCTTGTTTCAAATTCAACGATAACTCATGCATTATTAATAATATCGGTCACCTGAATGAAAAATACAATATGATGAATATATTGAAATTAATCTATTTGTCAACCAACTTTTAATCACAATTGTCTTTGTTTGCATTGTAGTCTGTTTCTACACAATGTCTGCATTCAATATGCTCGATCTTTAAGATCAACAAGGTTTCACTCTCCTGTTTGTGAGAGTGTGATAGGCTTCTAAATGAAGAGGCAGACAAATTGATTATGGAGATTACAAATAAAGAAGTTGAAAGTGATATCCTCACAAACAGTTCATCCTATTAACTTGCACGATTCTCTTTGAGAAATTCTATTGAAGACATTGGATGCTACCAGTTTTACCTAGCTGCCAAGCACATTAATTTGTTGACCAACTGACCGAGTTGGTCAAAGGAATCTTGCCCCGAGTATTTGGTCGAAATTTTAATTATTTTGAGATGTCGTATTAACTTTGGTAGCATACTTCACGTTTAATCAGGTAAGATTCAAATCTTTTAATCTATCTATCTATCCTTAACTCACAAAAAATGTTTTTGTTATTTTGCATGACAGAGTTTATGCTACAATACACCAATTGTCTAAATAAAATTAACAATATGGTCAGGCTTGAGCATCTTACATCCGAGCTATATGCTGAATACTAGGCCTATCTACTGACACAAATAGTCGGCCTCAAGGATAAAAAACTGGTGTTTACCAACGCTTTGGTTGAAGAACATGTAAATAACCCTTGGGATGTTCTTGACACCAAGCTTGAAGAGTACTCGAGTCTTAAGTTGAAGTACATGGATGTTGTTAAAGAAGTTGATTGTGCTCCTGCAAAATGCACTTGAGGAGCTTAAAGAGGTTGAGGCAAGAGTTGGTGAGTTTAGAGTCCAAATTGCATAGGCAACTCCTTCTACACCAAACCTGGCTTAAACTTTGATTGAAGTGAAAAACTTGGGAATCAAACTCAAAGTGAGAAAACATTTTAACAGATATATGAAATTCAAAGGTTTTGTAAAGGAGTTTATAAAAGATTTGAGTGATTTGTGCAATGAGATAAATGGAGCGGAAATTATGGTGAACGACATGTGGTTGAAGGTGCTCCTGGATTTGTGAGAGTTCCAAAATAGGATCCACTTCGTCGAGAAGAAGTCCAACATTTGCGTTTATTGGCACTCCAATACAAGGAAGTAGTGTTTCGGGCTGCTTAGATAGGCATGGAAAATGGAGGTTAACCAAGTACTACAAATAAAGTAATTCAATAAACTATTTTTTTCTTTTCATGTCAAAGATACAATTTCTCAAATTACAATTTACCATCAAATTTATCAACATTTTAGCTCCAGTTCCTTCCACTTAGCCACATTCACACGTATTATTTATAACTCGCAATTCTTTTTTAAAGGAAAAAAAAGGATGTAAAAAAAAGACTCAAAAGTTAAACCCATACTATTCTTTTGTGGGCAAGTACAAGTTGTAGGAGCAAGCCCAAAGTATTATTTTTTGAGCCTCTTGCCCGGTTAACAGATGGTAACTTATTTGATCAAAGAAACTAACCCGCTCATTAGGGCCCATGCTATAATTATCTTGGTTACCCACTCGGTCATTTCGCGAACTCAGGGACGTAACTACACTAGGAGAATGAGTGGCAACCGCCTCTAAAAAAACAGTGTAGTGTTATTTATACACAAAAATCTCGATCGCCCCATAAAATTTTGGTTAGGTCCACCGATCGCCCTCCTTCCCTATGAAAAGAAACCCTGGATCCATCAATGTGCCAAATCTACATTAATAAATGTCTTTTCTCACAAACCACCCAAAAATGTGTTCATGACTAAATTCATCAATACAAAAAGGAGAGCTATGAGTCCTAACTAATACTTCCTTCCAACTACCAATAACTAGCGAAGCTTAGTTAGGGCCGGGTGGCCTCGGCCCCCCCTGTTTTTTTTTTCCGTGGTAGTGTAAATTTACCCGTTTTCAGCTGAAAAACCGAACCTGACCCCCATTGTTTATGAATTTTTCAATACAGTTTGAGTCCCCCCCCCCCCCATCCACTCAACCAACTTGTCCAAGATTCGCCACTGCTACCAACCTCTCATGCCCATAAAGTTCATGGCCATGATGTGTGACACACATGCATCGTCCATCAACTGATGGTTCAGTAATAGTGAGTATGCATCTCGCACCTTCTAACTAGTATTACATATTAAATCAAAGTCCTTTATGTCTCCGGTAAATCTCAATTGC
The DNA here is from genome assembly GCF_021521415.1 of Bidens hawaiensis. Taxonomy (NCBI): domain Eukaryota; kingdom Viridiplantae; phylum Streptophyta; class Magnoliopsida; order Asterales; family Asteraceae; genus Bidens; species Bidens hawaiensis. The sequence goes on from NW_027504481.1 coordinate 12,067, forward strand.
ATAAACGATTGGTGATGGTGGTCACTAAATAATTACCACAACAACCGATTTGTAAAAAGATCACAAGAATGGTCATGAGAACCTAAGAGTACAACTAATAAGTAGCTACATATAGTTTAAGTTAAATTTAACCTTTTTAAACTACGTATATATCAAATATAAATGTATAAATCAAGTTTATTTTGATTATTGGTACAAGGTTGTTGTCCTGTTGAGCTATGATTGACGGGTTGATTGTTTGGATTCCGACAAAATTCAAATGTAAGTAGAAACTTATTGTTTAATAAATAATTAAAATCAAAGGAGACTATATAAAAGTCAAACTTAAATTTTTGGGTCTTTCGTTGGATGAAAATAAGAAAAAAGTGTTGGTTATTTCAACCTATAAAACTTTTTATTAACCTATAAATTAAGATTTATTTTCATTACAATAACTATATAAAGCTCATGACTACAAATAACATAGGCAAATTGAATTTTAATAATCCCAACTAATTGTGAATGACGGAAAATAATCCTAACTTCGTTTATTGTCATCAAATTTTTTTTAAAAAAATGGCTCTCAATGGTCCCCTATTAAAAAACTTAACGGCGATAAGGTTTTTTTTTTCAAATTTCAAGCTGATTTTTCAGTATTTTTTATCGGAAGGAGGATATAAGTCAATTGATATAAAACTTAGCTCGAAATGATACTCCAAACATCTTGATTAGTGCTTCAAATCGGATGTTTGAACTTCAAATTAACAAAAATTAAGTCGTTTGGAACATCATTTCAAGCTTAGTTTTACATTAATTAACTTGCATCATCCTTCGGATCAAAAACCCTAAAAAATCAATTTGAAACCTGGGAAAAAAAAATTAACGCTATTAAGTCTTTTTTTTTTACGGAGGAGCATTGAAAGTTAATTTTTTTAAATTTGAGACCACCAGTAATAATAAACGAAGTTGAGATTATTATCGATTAATAACAGTTAGTTAAGATTATTAAAATCTAATTTGCTAATAATATGCAGGACCTTTTTGGAATGCTCAGACAAATAAAAACTCTTTTTAAGTGAATTACAATAACAAACTTGTACATATTAAAAAGATTATAAATAACATATTATACAAAAGTGTCTTAAAAGCCCATGTGCTAGTCAGATTTCTTTCACAAACCAAGACAATTAGAAAACCACAAAGTCAAAAGTAAAATGAATCATCAAGACCAATGACACCACATTTGTTTCCCCAAAATATACATCAAATATTAAAATAAAAAAATCCAACTGATATGCATGAAAAAGAACAACAAAAAAAATATAACAAAAAATGCATTCTCCCCCATCTTTCACCAGATGTACACCACACACACTTCCACTTTCCAAACATGCCAAACCCAACCCATACTCAATCCTATTCATAAATCTTGTTACCACCATTTTCAAACACAAAATCAACACTTAGTTAAACTTTCATTTAATCTTGACTCAGTCTGTCCAAAACATCAGCCACATGTCTCATTGATGGTCTTCTTTCCGGGTTACTTTGAGTGCACCCGATCGCGATCTTTAAGACCGCGATTATCTCCTCTTCTTTATCGACATCTTGTGCTAACCCCGCGTCCAAAACATCCGAAAGCGGTTTCTTTTCATCAATACACAACTGAATCCAATGAACAAGATCCATTTCCTCCGGACCCACTTGCACAACATGCGGCTTTCCTGTGATCATTTCTAACAAAATAACACCGAAAGAGTAAACATCCCACTTTTGTGAAGGTTTCACCACCTTAAACGCCTCGGGTGCTTGATAATAAGAGATTGGAGCATTTGAAGCTGAAGCTGATGTGGCGGTTGTCGTTGTGGTTGCAGCATCTGAGACCACTCGGTTGGATTGAAGCACAGGGGTGCCACCACCGGCTATGTTAGCCAAGCGGCTAAGACCAAAATCAGATATTTGGGGCTCCATGTTTAGACCAAGTAAGATGTTTGATGGTTTCAAGTCACCATGTACATACTTTTTGGGGCTGAACTCGTGAAGATAGGCTAGACCTTTGGCCGTCCCTCTTATTATCTTTAAACGTGCGGTCCAAGAAAGCAGCACGAAAGTTGGCACACCGGGTTTCCCTGAAAACAACAATGTACAACGTTTTAAAGGGTGTTTGAATATTATTACAACTTTAAATGACAAAACACATCCGACTGCTAAAACGCATACTATTCGGATAATTCGATATCATAATAAGGGGTATAAACGTGCCGAGCTCGACTTGTTTAGAGATCTATTTCTAAAGCTCGAGCATGAGTCGTGAGTAGTTTTTCAAACTCGAGCTCGGCTCGTTTATTTATTTATTAATAATTATTTAATTATATATAGACACACATATGACATATACTAATAATTCTAAATTTTACATAGATCATAATATATTTAATATGTTAAACAAAACTATATAAATGGCTCATTTGGGCTCGCAAACAAGCTTGAGTTTGATATGCGAAGCTCAGGCTCGGGCTCGTTTAAGCTCAACTCGAAACCAGCTTTTAGAGAGCTGATCTCGAGTAGCTTACGAGCGGTTCGGCTCGTTTACACCCAAAAGTCCCACCCAAGGGAATGCATTAAATCAAGATTTGAAGTTAGAAAATTACCGTGAATCGCGGTGCCAAGATTACCATTCGGGACAAAATCATAGATCAGCAACTTCTCATCAACAGACCAATAATAAGCCCTCAAGGTTACAATATTCTGATGTTTTAGCTTCCCAATTGCTTCGACTTCGGTTTGAAACTCTTTGAATCTTTGAGAACCACCTTCACCCAACCTTCTAACCGCAAATGTAACCCCGTCTTCGAGTACAACTTTGTAAACAATCCCAGTTCCACTTTTCCCCAAAACGAAAGCCGAAGCCTTTAAAAGCTCATCTAAATCGAACCCTAACTGTGCATCTAATGCCACAAGATCATACTGCTCAATGTGCTCGGATAACGTTTCCGATTCATCTTTTTTAAAACATAAACACTCGTTTCGACACTTACTTCCCCCCTTATCATGCCCGTGCTTCCTTTTACCACAAAGACACAATCTTGAATAACAATACGAAAGAATCAAACCAATCAAACAAATCCCAATTACATCACTAACAATTATAGCAACCACAGCACCTTTACTCAACCCTTTTCGGCCTGTTTCTTGAACCTCCGACGGGTTATTCGTGGGCAAGAATGGAAACGAAGACGGTGAGCTCGCATCATTCGGGTTACAAAGATTCTTCAAAGGTGGCCCACATAACCCCGTGTTTCCAATGAACGCAGTCGGCCCACGGTTCACCAACGCCCCATTTTGTGGAATCGGGCCGGTTAAGTTGTTGTAAGTGAGATCAATGTAAACCTTTTCAGGAAGGTTACCAAGGGAAGGTGGGATTGAACCACTAAACATATTATGAGACAAATCAACAGTCCCTTGCAAGTTAGACAAATTTCCCAAATCTTTCGGGATCGAACCGGTGAACATATTAAAAGAAAGGTCAAGCTTTTCAAGAAAGCCCAAACTGGACCCGAACCCATCCGGTACCGGCCCGGTAAAATTGTTTTGGCTCAAATCAAGACTCCTTAACCTTTTACACTGAATTAGTGAAATGGGTAGTGACCCATTAAACAAATTGCTTGATAAATCCAGGGTTTGGAGGTAAATAAGTCTGTTAATGTCATTTGGGACTGACCCAGATAAAGAATTGCCATAAAGCACCAACCTTTGAAGCTTTTGAGCATTAAAAAGCTCAAAAGGCAAGGCACCCATGAACCTATTACTCCTTAAATTAACATGTCTGAGTTCAGTAAGAGACCCAAGAACAGGTGATATAAACCCTAGAAGCTTCTTTTGTGGGATACTAACAGAAACAACTTTTTGATCTTTACATGCAATGCCATTCCATGAACAAGGGGTTTCATCAGAGTAGTTCCAGTTGGTTAAAGACCCATCTGGGTCTTGTGTGATTGACTGTTTGAAAGTCAACAGAGTGTACCCTTCATCATTTAAGCAACTTACATGAAGTATGAAATGGGAATTGAATAAAATCAAGAAAATTGGAAGAACAAAAGATGGTGGCTTCATTTCATGTAAAGATTACAACTTTACCCCTCAAAATGTAAAATCTTGATGAATAAATGGTTTAGGCGTTTAGCAGGAATTGAATAATCTTGAAGTGAGAGAGTTGCATAAAATCAAGAAAATCAAGAAATCTTGAAGAACAAAAGATGGTGGCTTCATTTCATGTAAAGATAACTAATTTACCCCTCAAAATGTAAAATCTTGATGTGTAAATGGTTTACCTTTGAAATGAGAAACAGGGTTTAGCAGGAATTGAAGAATCTTGAAGTGAGAGTTGCATAAAATCAAGAAATCAAGAAAACTTGAAAAACAAAAGATGTTGGCTTCATTTCATGTAAAGATTACAAATTTATCCTTCAAAATGTGAATTTTGATGAATAAAGGTTTAGTAGGAATTGTGAGTCTTGAAGTGAGAGAGAGTTGTGTGTGAAAAAGTGTGTGTGAGTATGGACTTTGTTGGAGGTGTGGAAAGCATTGGGAAAAGTAAAAGTCTAAGTTGGTTTCAGCCTACAAGACATCGGGAATATAGTTTATTAATAATAGGCCTACTTTTTAGAGTTGGTAGGCTTCCTTTTTTTAAAGTATATTTACAAAGAAAATAAATATAAAATAATTAACTTTTTATCATGTGATTATATTATGGTAATAAACCCTGTCGGATTCTTATGCCTCTCTATATAGCTAAAAAGATTTATCTATAATATTCCTCATCACTATATATGTATATATATATATATATGAGAGATTTTAAATAAGAACCCCTTTGAGTTTTAAGAAATCGAAAGAACTCAGTGTAACGATTTTTTTTTGAATTTTTTTTACATATGCGTAATATATGTAAGTTACATACACGTAAAAAAATTACATAATTTTTTTGCGCGTCGAGTCGACTTATTACACATGTGTAACGGATGTAAAAATTAGTGTAATCACTTACAACTTTATTCTCTCTCCTACTTTGACTTCTTAGATTTAATCTCAACCACACAATCCAATCTATTTAATAAAATGTGTGGCTAAGAATTGAGTTCTTAAGTTCTTAAAACTCAACATGGTTCTCAAAATATCCCCCCCTAATATTTTGAGAACCATGTTGAGTTTTAAGAACTTAAGAACTCAATTCTTAGCCACACATTTTATTAAATAGATTGGATTGTGTGGTTGAGATTAAATCTGATTAAGAAGTCAAAGTATGAGAGAAAATAAAGTTGTAAGTGATTACACTAATTTTTACGTCCGTTACACATGTGTAATAAGTCGACTCGGCGCGTAAAAAATTATGTAATTTTTTTTACGTGTATGTAACTTACATATATTACGCATATGTAAAAAAAATCATTACACTAAGTTCTTTCGAGTTCTTAAAACTCAAATGGGTTCTCATTTGAAACCTCCTATATATATGTGTGTGTACATTCAGTAGAAGAGAATTAATAGATAGTCATCCACTGCACATGGGACTATGGGAGTAAGAAGTAAGTCTCTTAAATTTAATCAATATTTTAGAAAGTGAGATGAAATGTTGGATTTGATAAAAATCCTAAGATTTCAGATGGTTAATGCACAGAGTTTGAAACCTAACTTAACGAGGTTTTTCCACATTGTTGGATTTCCTTTTTGATGGTTTTACTAGATGAATTAGGTCTGGAACGTTAAAATCAGTATTGCCGGTTGACATGTCGTCTCAGAAAGGTTCATTCGAGTATTGAGGGTGGTTTCAAACGATGTTAATACAAAAAAGATAAAAACTCTATATATTACCTCAAAATAATAGTTGTGTTTCGTATGAGAAATAATATGTTTGAGATTATTGATAGTTAAGGTTCATGAACATAGTTACATAAATCTTGCATAAGTTACGATTTCAGAACAAATATTTGAGATTGTAATATTTTCATGGTTTCATTATCCGATATTTTTTAGTTTTTTAATAATGATGATGGATAATGTTGCTATAAAGTTCTAAGAGCATTCCCAACCCATCTCCTAAAATTATATGAGGATGGTTTGTAAATTATAGGGTGGGGTTGTGAGTGGTTGTGGGTGTAAATTATAGGGTGGAGAGAGAAAAGGTAGTGATTTTTTGTAAATTTGGGGAAAGATAGTGATTTTTTTGTAAATTATAGGGTGGAGAGAGAAAACTGTAATGAAAAAGGTATAAAAAGTATTATTTAATTAAACAAAAGAGAGAATTGTAATGTTTTTTAGAGTAATTATATGATATATATGGATATATGGATAGAAAACGGAATGAGAATGCTGAGCATAGGGAGGTTTAGTTGGTGGGAATGCACTAGTTGGCCTTGAAATATTTTTTTATAGCAAATAGTTAGCCTAAAACACGTCCTGGAAGCCATAACTAGTCTCCAAAATATGTAAAAGTAGTAAAAACGTATGAAGCACTCGGCCATTCAATTAAGACTCATGTAGATTATAATTATGATTTTGTATAAAGTAATAGGTGTATCATGTGACAGCTATAAGAGGTCTCAACAAGTAATGACGGCCCCAAAAATTAATTTTATTGGGGTGACATCAAGACTTAGCACTAATTAATTTTAAGAGGAGCGATTGAGATTTTAATATACAAATAACAATAAAAACAAAAATTTAAGGCGGGTGGCTGCCCCTCAATCCCAGAACATAGGTTCGCCCATGTTACCAAATGCTAGGTGCGAATTCAGGAGTACGTTTAACTTTAACTGAACAAACAACCTAACATGGACAATTAAACGAACGAGTTTTACTTCAATGTGCCCATTTGTTAAGAAAAGGAAGACATTCATGTTCGTTTATGTTGGATCATTAATGATATAAATGAATGTACACAAACGAAAATAAATGGATGAACATAAACGAGTGAATACCAATTAAAAGTAAACGTGAATATCCTTAAGAGTTAAAGACCGAAAAGTTAATAAAACTAATCCAAATATTTGTATGTTATCAATTAAAGTGTAAGAGACCTAATAACCTTAAATGTTTTAAGTGAACTCTACTCTTTTGTTATTAATTGCTTACATAATTTACAAACGACATGATTAGTAGTTATTACGTTGTAGATATAATGCATTATTATTATGTTAAATATAACATGATTACATAGACGATTCTTATTTCAATCCACAACCTACAAAACACAACTACAACTACAATACAACGTAGCCAATTATATATTCCATTGAAATAATAATATTTAATAATTTGAGTGGCCCCCACAGTTTGACCTGCTTCATGATAACACCACCATCCTTATAATTGACCAGCCAATTATATATTCCATTGAAATAATAATATTTAATAATCAAGCGACAAAACAAACAAACATGAAACAACATTTGGTAATAAAAACCAACGGTCTTGATCTTTTTAAGCCTGCGGGTCCAGAGATTGTTTTTATATGCAACCACACGAGGGATGATAATGGACAATCCAACCAAGCACAGAGACCGTTTAGCTGTGCGGGCCCAAACCAAAGTAAGGACTATGTAGTCTATTATGTACACTTGTTTTTGGCAAATAGCTGTTTATTATGGCTTCTAGGGTGTTTATGGTTTGGTTCGAAACCGTGAAACCATCTAAACCGGTCATCGGTTGGTTTGAAAATTTTCAAACCGTAATGAACGGTTTGGTTTACGGTTTGTACCGAAAACTAACCGTATAAAAGCGGACCGGACCGGAAGCTTTAATTATATACCAGACAAACAGGCTGAAATGTTTCGGTTTGAACAGTAACGCCTGTTTCAAATTTCAACAGTCTATCAAATCCCCTAATTTAGTTTAGTGTTCCAGCCCTGTTTCATGTTTAACCCATTGAATGTGTCTTAAGAAGCAGGGTCTGAAAACCTTTACATATATAAAACATATAAAAGGAGTTGTATCTTTATACTTCTTTTCTACAATATGATAATATTATCGAAATTATAGTCTTTCAAACCGACCTGCACCACCATGATCCGGATTCTCTAAAGACGTCATGGATACTCCATTTTCATGCTTTTCCCATCCACCAGTATCCACCTTCAAATGGACCACATAATAAACGATCGATGCTACCATTGAGATAAATGTCAAGGCGGCACCACCAGCAAACACGCCTTTGCGTAGGGTTTCACACGACAGCTCGTTACCAACATAAATGCCACGGTATTTAGTGTGGTAAGCGTTTTTTGCAGATCCTGCAAGCAAACATGCTTCTGCTCCAAGAAAGCTCACCCTGTTAAAATGTTTAAAGAGTAACAATTGGTAAACCAGTTTTATATTTTTTGAATTTTATTCAGTTGCAATCATTTCATTTCTAATTATACAACTCATACCCTCAAACCATACACATGCTATTTTAGAATTTTGTTAGGAAATATGCTACATTGATACAGATCATAGGTAATAGCTTTAAGATACTACCAATAAAATACATATTTTGTTTATAATGTAGATTAGTATAGCTGTACGGGCCAAAATTGTTCGATTTTGGTGTGTGGGCTGGAATATTTTAGCATAGACTCGTATCATTAGATCTTCAAAAGTTCAGTAAAATGGTAAAAGGATTAAAAAAAAATAGAACGCTTTACCTTTTAAGTACCAAAGGGTTTACAAAATAAGTGAAAGAAGAATTTAAGAGTACAAAATCGGTTAAACTAACAATGTATGTGTATTATAAACAAAAACCTTACACGTGTATTATTATTGTTAGATTTATATAAGCGAAAAAACATTATTTTTAATTAAAATTATATAAATAAATATATTTATTTATTAATATCTCGGCCGGTTTGGTTTTCCCGGCCGATTCCAAACCGTAAACTGAATCGTGAAACCTGGTTTTTCAAATACTAAACTGAAATGTATTACTCCTAACAAGGCTGATGTAGCTACTAGGTTTGGGCAATTTGGCAGTTTGGTTTGGTTTCAACAATTTTTGAAGATCCCTACTAAAAACTCTGTGGTGTTGCCTAACAAAGGAAACTATGCAATCTTACTACTGAGCAGTGGCAAATGAGGTCAACAGAAAGTTACTACTCATCAGGGAGATAAATCATCAGCAGCAAGTTACTATTGAGCAATTAGAAGTTACCGGGTGAGCAGTAGTAACTAGTAAGTTAGTAACTAAATCAAGTGTTAACTCTTAACTAAGCCGTGCTTCATATAATGATCTATCAAGCTAACAATATATGCTTTAAGTTCTAATTGAAAAATGATAGTTGCAGGCTCCATGTGCAGACCAGCATTTAGAAAGTGACAAAGATTGACAGTCTACCCCCAATCACGTGAAACATGCAAACTTTCTTTCAATCACTCATGAAATTATAATCAAGCCACCATTTCCAAATCAGTTATCAGTGTTGCAAAACAATCATATTGTCACTAGTATCCTTTATGATTGTTGCAAAACATTTCCAAATCAGTCTATCCGTGCTGGAAAAATCCTTATTAATCGCAACTAGTCGCTAGCTGGAAAATTACTAATTTTTTTTTTACGCTAATCATTGACATTAGTAGGTGCGGTCAAATCAGTCAAAAATAGGCCCAAATAATAAAAACTTTTTAAAATTTTCTTTTAAACCAATCCGGCATTGGTTGTGTAAACGAGTCAAGCCCAAGCTCGACTAGGTTTGAGCTCAGCTCAATTTGACTAACAAAGGCTCGAGCTCTAGCTCGGCTCGTGAGTTGCTTTTTCTAGCTCAGGCTCAACTCGTTTATTATTAACTAATTAACTAAAATACACATATTATTATTATATATATTTTTTGAGAAAAACCTTAAACGAGCGTAACGAGCCAAAGCTCGGCCAACTGCATGACTAACACCTTTTGCTTTTGACACTTTTGGTTTC
>NW_027504482.1:0-21428 GCF_021521415.1 Bidens hawaiensis
AGCTCAGCGCGAGGTAGACCCTCCGCGAGCAAATGATAAAGAAGATGTTTGGAGGCTATTCACTGATGGAGCCTCCAACAGCGAAGGGTCCGGCGCAGGCCTCAAACTGGTGGACCCTGATAATCATGAATATACTTATGCTATTAGATTGGACTTCAAGAGTACCAACAATGAGGCTGAGTATGAAGCCCTGCTGGCTGGTCTGCGCATTGCGCGCAAGTTTGGAGTTAAAAGGCTAGAGGCCCATGTTGATTCTTACTTGGTAGCTGCTCAAGTCAACGGCCTTTATGACGCCAAGGAGAACACAATGCCTCTATATCTAGAGCAGGCAAAAAAGCTCGTTGAGCAGTTTGACTTCTTCAGAATCATACACATCTCGCGCAGCGAAAATAAGTCTGCTGACGCGTTGAGTAAGATGGCTTCAACTAATTTTGATCACTTTGGCAAAGATGTCAGGGTGGAAGTGATGAGCAACCCGTCAGTGCAAACGCAATCTGTCCTTGTAATTCATACAACCCCTTCATCCTGGATAACTCCAATAATGGAATTCCTGAAGGAGGGGAAGTTACCGGACGATCGCGCACAGGCGAGAAAGATAAGACACAAGGCGCAGAACTATGAACTACTTGATGGTACATTATATCGACGCTCTTACCTTGGACCGCTCATGAAATGCCTGGATGCTAAAGAAGCAAGCTATGTGATTAGGGAGATTCACGAAGGAATCTGCGGAATACACGCTGGCCCGCGCATGGTGGTTGCCAAGGCAATGAGCTCAGGCTACTATTGGCCAGGCATGTACTTGGATGCGCTAAAAGAAATCCAAAAATGCAAGGCATGTCAGAGCTACGCGCCAAAACACCATGCGGACCAAAGAACAACTTGATTCCGGTGACCTCTGCATGGCCTTTCCACAAATGGGCCATTGATATTGTGGGGCCCCTGCCGCTAAGCGCAAGGGCGAGTGAAATTTTTGGTAGTGGCGATAGACTATTTCACAAAATGGGTTGAGGCCAAGCCACTGGCAAAAATCACAGCTGAGGCGATGAAGCAATTTATCTGGAGCCACATCATTTGTCGTTTTGGCCTTCCTATGGAAATTGTGAGCGACAATGGCAAACAATTCACTGACAGGAAGATATCCAGCTGGCTCAAAGAATTGCACATCAACCAAATCTTCATTTCGGTCTACCACCCTCAAGGGAATGGCCAAGTGGAGCGCGCGAATCAAAGTTTGTTAAATGGGCTGAAGAAAAGGTTGGAGGGAGAATCCCATTCTTGGGTCGAAAAGTTACCTAATGTCCTGTGGGCGCACAGGACATTAAGCAAAACTAGCAATGGCGAATCCCCGTTCAGCCTAACCTATGGGACAGAGGCTATGATCCCAGCAGAAATTGGATGCCCATCCCATAGGGTACTCATGATGAGCAAGACTGATAACGAGCGCGAAAGAAGATTGGACCTCAACTTGCTTGAAGGACGCAGAGAAGCGGCTATCATCAATGAAGCCAAATACAAGAAAAAGCTGGAAAAATATTATAATCAGCGCGTTAAAGAATGCCACTTCAAGAAAAATGATTTTGTCCTTCGAAACAATGAAGCTAGCCGCGCGATACCCCCAGGAAAAATGTCCCCCAATTGGGAGGGACCTTATCAAATTTCAGAAGATTTGGGGAAAGGCGCGTACACTTTAAAAGATTTGAATGGAAAAAAGATACCGCGCGCGTGGAACGCGGCACAGCTTAGAAAATGCTTCATGTAAAAGTTCAAATATGTAATCAAGGCTTTTAAGCCATCATGAATGATGATTCGCGCTATCTTTCAATATTTGTTCTATTACCTTTGCATACATGTTTCACACTTCCTTTGTTAATTTGGAGCAATATGACAACACTATATTGACTTTCAAAAACAAAATAAAACGAAGTAAAACATACATGCGCGAGCCTTAGCTCAAACGCGTTAACGAGTATTAACTCTAAAACGTCAGGGCCTTAGCCCAAACCTACGAGCCTTAGCTCAAACACGTTAATGAGTCTTACCTCTAAAAACGTCAGGGCCTTAGCCCAAAACAAAGAGCCTTAGCTCAAAACACTCACAAACATCCATCTTACATCCCGCGCAGCCTGATCATAAAAATCCTTAAACACAACTAAGGCAAAGTAACATGCTATATCATAGTTGTTAAGGTCTCAGGTCGAGGTCGCGCGCGGGAATCATAGTGGATATCTGAGTAACACATGCTGACATGTAATGGCTAAAACTCATACTTCCATATAAAAACCGCGCGACAACGACGCGCAAAAAAGGAATTGAGGAAAAGATATCGCGCATGTCAGCATAAACAAGATACTGCGAAACCACTTACAAATATAGGACTATGGTTAAGTGAATAATTTCCTTACAACCTTGTTCTTATTTTAACGTGCAAGCATATCTTATATCTATACAAGCAAACATGAAGAGATGAATGGAAATGCGCAAGATGTGAAAAAGAGGAAAACAAGTTTCATTCCATACAATTGAAATTTACAAGTATGATGAGTTACAAATTACAAGTATAAAAAATATTATATATATATATATATATAAAAATTTGATGAAGGGCTTCTCAAGTCTCCACGTCGACGTCAGCCGCTTCATCACCCTCATCATCTCCCTCAGCATCTGGCGCGGCCCGCTCCTCATCTCCGAACTGACCATAGTCAAGTTCTTCCTCCTCAATGGAGTCTTCTATCACGACGGTGTCAGGAGCAGATTCTTTCGCCGCGCCAGAGCCGCTGGCAGGGGCAACATCCCCCGCGCCACCATCATCGCCACCAGCCCTCTCGCATTCATCGAGCAACTTCTTTAGCGCGCCGAGGTCGGGCTGGTCAGCAAGCGCAGCTATCTGCAAATCATTAGAAAAGTATTGAGTACAAAAACACTTGGAAAATTAATCAAGAAAAACTCATTAAGGTCGAGGTACCTGCATAAGGATGGGGATGGGAGTATTCATATACTTCTCCCCCACCGTGGCCATGTCCGCGCAGGCCGCGTCGCTCTTGTAAGGGTGCTCGGATGGGTTCTTCTTCAACATGCCATATTCATACCCATCCGTAAACCCTTCAGCTCGACCCACCAAGCGCGCGGCAGCATTGCAGTCCATCACAAGGGCCTGAAACTCGGCGGAATATTTCATCGCCAAAGCGCAACGAGTCATGCCCTGTGACACCAGCCATTGGCGATCCTGCGCGGAGGCCAGCAACAGACGTCTCGAGGGCAGGAACCTGGGAGTTTAATAACTCAACAGTTTCCTTGGTCTTCTTTAGCTCCTCTTTATCAGACGCTGCTGCCGCCAAAATTTTTTCTTTCTCCGCCTGCGCAGCAACAAGTGCTTCCTGGCTGGACGCTTGCCGTCGCCAAGGCTCATCTCTATCGGCCTGCGCGGCCGCCAACTCCTTCTTCAGGCGCGCAACCTCGCTCTCCAGTGATGATTTCTCAGTGATACTCTGGACGATAGCTTGGTCACGCGCCTCCGCCTGCTGTTCCAAGACACGCACTCTCCGCGCGTACTTGGCAACTTCGGGCCTCCGCCACCTGCTGCTTATCCCGCGCCAGCTTGGAGCTCATGCCCGCGCTAATAAAGGCGGTGTTGGCACTTGCTCGGTTTTCGCTGAGCTCCGCCTGGAGTTTCTCAGCTCGTGCGCGAGCATCAGAAAGGTTCCAGGCGGCCACCTTAGCCTCTCGCTGGGCTTCCACAAGAGCATCGCGTACTTTAATATAATCACGACGAAGCTCCTGGGAGGCAGCAAAGAAAGCCGACCCAGCGAAAATATGGTCATTCAGCAAGTCCGCGCGGGTGCGCTCCTCCTGATACCTCCTTTCAGTAGGAGGCACGGCATGAGCCCAGAAGTCCTCGCATACGCCCATGGATTGGAAGGAACTGTCTTCATTAATATTCCATCTCGGGCGGTAAACGTGGTCACCTCCCTGCAAAACACAAGAAATGTTCTAAGTCATAAAACATACTTATATGGAGGTACGCGCAGCGGAGCAACAAATTAAAACATACCTGCGGGGATGAAGCAGAAAAGTCAGCGCCAGCCCCACCTGAAGTCTGCGCTGCGAAGTCTTGTGGCATCGCAGGGCTGGCGCGGTCTCCCAAGGAGTCCTCAGCTTGAGCCCCCTCATCCTCCTCATTTTCTTCAATAGGCCTCTTCTCCTGCGACCTGGAGGGCTCCAAACCAGTTTCGCGGGGAGGGCTGCGTGTAGGAGAAGGCGAGGGAGGTCTCGGCGTCGCCATTTCGGCGCGCAATACGGCTTCCTGCTCCTTTGTAATCCCAATAAGGGGAGACTCAGCACTAGCAGGAGCAGGAGCAGAACCAGCGGCGCCGGCAACGGTGCCAGGAGTGTCACCAGTAACTTGTACGCCTGCTACAACTCCTATGAACAAATCAACAAGGAAAATTGGTTTATGACTGGATCCAAAAGAGAAAATTCAGAAGACAAATGTGCAAAACATACCTTGGCGCAATTCTGTTCGCGCGGCGAACATCGCCATAAAGTTCATTCTACCCTTTTCAGAGGGTAGAACAGGGGGCTTCGAAGCAGCCCCCGGCGCAGCCTCAGCACCTTGTGGCGCATGCGGCTGATCTGCGACCGTCGCCGGTCCTGCAAACATTCAAAGGAGCAAAGGTTTAATAATAATTCAATCAGATGAAGATAAGCAAAGTATACCTGTCGCAGGCGCGGCACTGCTTCTCTCTTCAGACGCGCGAACGGAGGAGGTGACGCCACCATACCTCAAGTGGACAGGAGGTCTGCCCACTTTCACAGGCAGGGAAGCTAAAGAAACCTTGGTGGTAAACACTTGGGTTTCCTTAGGTCCCTTCGTTTGAGCATGGGGATGAGCGACAGGGGTGTCATCTTTCTTCTGTTTCTTACTGCCCCCTGCGCCAGATTTCCCCTTAGCTTTGCGCTTTAGTAGGGGCGCCTCCTCTTCCTCCTCCTCCTCTTCCGCGAGCTCCAGCTCATAGTTTTCGAGCGCATCTGCAAATACAAGCAACAGAACTGTTAATAAACTTTGGTATTCTAAAGGAAAAAGCATAAGTGCGAAGACTTACCAGGCGCGTCACTATCAAAGTCAAATTCCAGATCCACTGGGATGAACATGTCATCGAAGCGATCTGGGAAACCAACCTCCCCAGCGCCAAGCGCGACGGAGCCACCCTCCACTTGATCATCATAAGCGGCGTGGATATAATCCTTGGTGACTGCGCAAAAACAAGTCAAGTGATATCAGCAAAAGAATTATGTTCGCGCAGAAAAAGAAATAAAGCAATGAAATAAACTTACACAACCCGTCGACTTGGATAACGGGCTCAAGCGCGCTGTCGGCCCACAGCCTACTCATGCCGACCCCCACCAGCGCCTCCTTGCGAATTTTCTTGGCGGGGGATGGTTCGGCGGTCAGTTTCTTAACCCAGGCGCCGGTTGGGTTCTTAATAACATCCGCATCCGCGGGCGCAGAATCGATCGCGCGCATCGTCATGCGGATGGGGATTACACCAGCCCTGATGTAGAAGAACCTCTCAGACCAGTCATGAAGGCTCTTGAATGATACGGTGCTGCACTTAACCTTCTGACTGCGAGGAATAAAGGAGATCCAAGAATCTTGGATCTTGGGCTTGTAAAAAAATTGAAAGCGCCGAGGGGTGGGCTCCTCGCGCTGTGATTTGCACATGAACTCGAAATGAGTCATGCGCACAAGTCCAAACGGATGGACTTGGGATATATGAATCCCGAAAAAACGTAACACCGCGCCTACAAACCTTGTCATCGGAAGACGAAGGTTGCAGTGGGTGAAAAAATGGGTGTACAGTGAAATATAGCCGGCAGGCGGGTCCGCCGCCGTTTGCCCGGCCACAGGCAACATGCAGCCAAACACAGGGGGGAAACCCTGTGACGAGATGAGGCTGTCGAGATTGACCTGCCTCAATTTGCAGGGGATTTCATTCCACCTTTTCGTGGCCTTGGTCCTCCCTACTTCCTCCGATGTGGTCTCAACAACCCTCTTCCCCTTGCCCTTTTGCTTCAATGTCGACATCACTACAGATTTCACACGGCGTCTTCGAGAAGCAATAGAGGTGATTGAGGGGTTAGAGGAGTCTGAACTATCAGACATACAACTGCAGCAGCAGATAATCGAAGATTCGAAACGATGAATACACTCAAATCAGAATATGAAAGGCAGAAATTCGAGAATTAGCAACAATGAAGATGAAGATAAAAAATTTCCTAAGGGCCTGCTTTTATAGGCCCAGGAGAGAGAAATGTGGCAACTGATCGGATTTCACGCGCCCCCACTCGCAGGTGCAAGCCAACGAGGGCGCGGCACGTGTCCCTAACACTGTTGAGGGGACATAAAAATGTAACCGACCTGCCACGGAGCAGAGACGCGCCCCCACTCGCAGGTGCAAACCAATGCGAGCGCGACACGTGTTCCAGACGGCTGTGCGAGGGGACATGAAAGGCAACTGTAGCACCTCGAGCACACGAAACGTCTGACACGTTTACGGCGCACGTCACCACCAACCAACCACGTGTTTGGACCCTTCGTTTCAACCAAATGGATAGAACTTCGCGCAACGATGGAAACAACCAAGAAAACGACAACACCACATTAAAAAGACCAAATCAGTAAGTCTAATATCTATCTTACCGCGCTAGCGCGAGATAAGATACACATTAGACTGGGGGGGCTTGAAGAGGTATGTACCCGCCTCGACACCGAGCAAGGCGGGTCAACCCACAAGATAAAGACATTATGAAGGCACAAAGCCAAAACCTATGCGCATAGCGCATACAAAACATGCTCAGGCATCATATGCCCAGGCACACATATGCTCGCGCATCACATATGCGCGCGGCGCATCAGCGCGTGGCGCATATCACATGCTCGTGCATACCACATCTGCCCAGGCACACATATGCTCGCGCATCACATATGCGCGCGGCGCATCAGCGCGCGGCGCATATCACATGCTCGTGCATATCACATCTGCGCATGAAAT
Organism: Bidens hawaiensis; assembly: GCF_021521415.1. Lineage (NCBI taxonomy): Eukaryota > Viridiplantae > Streptophyta > Magnoliopsida > Asterales > Asteraceae > Bidens > Bidens hawaiensis. The sequence goes on from NW_027504482.1 coordinate 7,056, forward strand.
ATCTGCGCGTGAGAATAAAGAGAAGACCTCGCGCATCCTCAGGATTTGCGCATATCACACATGCACATAATCGACCTCGTCCTCATCCAAATCAGGATTAGGGCAACCTTGATTGTGCACGTCAGACAACCTTCCAGAAGGCATCTTTTTAAGGAGTAAGAATAGGTCGACAACTCAGCATGACACATGTGTTACCACGTGATTACAACCAACGAGAAAGCGCCAGGTGTCCCAGAGGACACGTGGCGCAGTGCGATTGGAGGAGGCCAACGAGGTTGAGCCCAACCAGTGGAAACCCTAGCACTATAAATACAGCATCAACTCTACTTTGATGGGGACATTCATACTCAATCATTGACAGTTACAGGCAGTGATATCACATTCAATCATATTGAATTACATTCACTCACAGTCAGTTACATACAAACACACAGTCACACAATCATAGGGTATTCAGCTATTAAGCAATACTCTTGAGATTCCCTTACTCACACATTATTATCTTCTCCACCATATACTTATTCTCACGCCGGAGGGTTACCCCAAAGAGGACCCCTCTGTCCCTTTCTGAGGGGTAAGTTAACGGCGCTGCTCATTTTGTAGGTGGAAGAACACGGATCCAGAAGAACCATCGGTGAAATAGTACAATCAAAACCCGAGGAAAGTAGATCTGCTACCAGTGAGTAGATCCACGTTTCTTCATCACAAGGTGAAAAACAATTGAAATTGACTAAACCAAGAACTTAAAAGCTCTACTCTAGTTAGTAGTTACATCGTTCCAATTGTGAAGCAAGCACTTACGATAAATGAATAGATGCATTATTATAAGGGAAAATCCCCAAAATAGCCCATCTAGAAAATGAGATTCTAACTTTGTTCTCTAAACTTATTTTCAAAAATGGCCCTTTCGAACTCATCTTTAACCATGTATTAGAAAATCTAACGCATCTTTGACGACATGTTAGCATAACACGTCGTCAAAGACGCGTTGGATTTCCTAACACATGGTTAAAGACGCTAACACGCCGTCAAAAACACGTTAGATTTCCTAACACATGGTTAAAGATGAGTTAGGCTTCCAAACACGTAGTCAAAGATATGTTAGTATCAAACGCACAATCGAAGATATATTAGCTTCTTTGTTTGTTTATTTTTAATATTATATTTTTATAACTAGTTTAACTTATATTTGTTTTTCTTTTATAACTTTTAATATATAAAAGTTTTATATTATTTCGAATATACTGACGAGACATACTTACTTTTACCTACTGACCGACACAAACTAACTCAAACTCGAGCCGTGCCAAATCATTATCGAAATATTCAATAAAATTTAATCCCGCTCGGTTTTAAATAAAATTTATGTCGGTCCGTAGATAAAAGTAAACATTTCTCGTCGGTATATTCGAAATAATATAAAATTTTATACATTAAAAGTTATAAAAGAAAAACAAAATAAGTAAAACTAGTTATAAAAATATAATATTAAAAAAACAAACAAAAAAGCTAACATATCTTCGACTACGCTTTTGATGCTAACATATCTTTGACTACGTGTTTGGAGGCCTAACTCATCTTTAACCATATGTTAGGAATCCAACGCGTCTTTGACGACGTGTTGTGCTAACATGTCGTCAAAGACGCGTTAGATTTCCTAATACATGGTCAAAGATAAGTTAGGGAGTGGCCATTTTTGGAAATATTAAGTTTAGGGGACAAAGTTGGAATCTCATTTTCTAGATGGGCTATTTATTATAACTAACATTGTCAACAAATTTTATAGAATTCAAATATAAATGAATTTCTCGATGAATCTGTTTGTAGATTACTTTCAAATAGAAATACGTCTATGATATTAATCAATCGGATAATTTATAGAGAAACAAAAAAAACATAAGTGCAAATTCTATGTGACCAAAAATCTTTGTTATGTAAACCCAAAGCAACTGTGCTCCTTGGATCCCCACCCGCCCCCAAAAGAGAAAGGTGAAAAAGATGAAGAAAGAGCATAAGGATTCGAAACATGAGAAAATAGGTATTCCAAATACCATCATTGTGGATGAATTTGATTGTGGTGTGTAAGCATGGTTAAATTATTTTGTGTGATTGTTTTAAGAAAAAAAAGCACGCGCTAATTTTATATATATATTTGTTTCAAATGGAACTTTAAACCTACACCGAAAACCTCAATATAAATTGTTTTGTGGGACGCATTGTGTTCAAATAATATTTACACGTCATTGTAATTTAATTATTTGTATTATTAATGACATCTACTCTATTCCTATTAATCACCTCTAATGCACTAAACTTGTACTTTACTTGATTCAAACCATTCGTTTTTAGGGTGAAGTTATTCTAGAAAAAGAGACAAAAATAAAAAAAGATGAGAAAGTTTATAGTCACACAAAAAAACCCTTCAAAAATTAAAAATAAATAACATAACTCAAAATTTAATAAAAAAACAAAAAAAGTAAAAACACAAAAATGTTTTCACCGTCTTCCTCGTTCTTAAAAAAACAAAAAACAATGTTGAGTGAAAAAGACCATTGTGTCTTTTTGTTTATCATTGTGTTTTGTGTTTATTTTCGTCATTGATTATGTCTTTTTTTCTTGACATTGTGTCTTTTTTTCTTGATATTGTGTTATATTATTCAACATTGTGTTATATTTTGTTCGGCATTGTGTTATATTTTGCGATTTATTGTGTCTTTTTTAGTTATAATTGTGTCTTTTGTCTCTACATTGTGTCTTTTCGAAGGTTTTTTTTTTGGAACGAGAATGATGAGGGAAACATTTTTTGTTTTTAAACTTTTTCGTTATTTATTTATATTTTAAGTTATGATTTTTTTTATTAATTTTTTGGAATTTCTTTCTTTTAGGGGTTTTTTATGTGACCACAAATCCTTCTCACACTTCTCATTTTTGTCTATTTTGTATTCTAACTTTTCCCTCATTTTTATGTTAGGGAAATACATATTACCATCGGTATCTCCCATGGGAACATTTGTTTATTTACATACTAATATTCTATGGAAAAATAACCATAGGCAAACAAAACTTAAGCAAAATCTTTGTTTGGAATACTTTCCTTAAAATAAGCATAAATGAACTAATTTATATCATTTTTTTTACAAATTTTCTCTTACAAATAAAATTCCCAACTACTTAATAACGAGTTTATGCTCATTTTCTAAACTGTTAAAACCTAAAATTAGAAAAGGTTTTCTAATTAGCTCTCAAATTATGTGTTCTTTTTTTCTTAAACGTTATTCTTAAAAGGTAAATTTCATAAAAACGACTCTAGCAAGGCGTTAGAAGCCCAACAAAAAACAACTTTATAAAACAAAATTACACCAAATTTTTTCCAAACCATGCTTTCAATTTATGTGTTATTGGATTTTAAAGCCGACTTCAATACTTTATTAATGACTTCGTTCTTTTTGTGCAACTTTTTCCCGTCCTTTTTGAACCACCTTTCCTTCTTTTGCGAAAGCTAAGTTTCATAAATCGTAAATAATAAAAATCTAACATAGGTAACAACTTCCAATTTGCTAGACCAAGGACCACCTTAACAATCCGGGTCCCCTAAACAAGGCATTTACAATATGTCTGTCTACATCTATGATTTAAATATCATGGCTTTATACACATGTTAAAATTATAACAATATTCTTGGCTAAAAACACCACCCAAAAGCCATTAATTTTCTAATGGTCCATACCTTAACATTTGTACAAGCAAACCGAACTAAAACTAAACTAGATCAAACCAGTTACCCATGGTCTCTGAGTCCAATCCTATATTGATATGTTACTGTTATCGCTATAGTACACACGAAGAGCAAAAACGAAACCATAGATGACGATCTTTTTGAAATCAATCACAAATTGTACAATTACAATTGATTTAGGGTTTATACTCATACAAGAAAACAAAGATGAGCTACAGAAAGAATTAACGAAAAAGAAATTGAAACAAGAGAGATCGAACATGACCATTGTGACGAGCGCGCATGATTTATAAGTTATAGCAACCATATGAACTAACTAACCACCAAATTCTGGAACTGTCACATTAGCCCCTCCATATTTCTAAGTTGTAAACAAACAAGCCAAAACTTAAACCAACTTTCAGCTAATGACTAAATTACCCTTGAAGTTACTTGCTCATCATTTAGCTGTTTCAAACGAACTTAACGACCACTCAGACTATTGTTAACTTTGACTATATATTATTGCTCAATGCTCGCCCATCGACTTACGTTGACCATGATCACAATTCACACATAACAGTTACCTTATAAATACTTGTGACAGATGCATAATCTAGAGACATTGAGTGTAAGGTAGCAAAATTTTATGAATTTAAACCAAGGGTTCACTCATTTTTTAACAAAGTTATACATACAGGCTCCAGCCACATGGAACAACAAAACTGAAAACTTACTAAACTTAGAAAGTTCCATAAATAGATCCTCCATAATTTATGTCAATGAAATCAAGCATAATCGGAATGGGAGTCGAAGTCACTTGGGCAGGGTGACATCACCTCCTGTTCAAGAAACTGCAACACCTGTTGCATCGACGGTCTGTGATCCGGGTTCGCATCAGTGCACCGCCCTGCAATCTCAAGAACCGCTTCTACAGTTGTTGCATCCGCATCAGTGCACCGTTTGTCAACCACGTCTTCTAACTGGTTCTCCTTTTTTAGGGTGTTCAACTGTTGTATAAAAAATATTTTAAAAAAATGACGTCTTATATTAAAAATATAAAAGGGTAAAAAACAGAAATACAAATACATACCCAACCAACAACATTTAGACCTTGTTTCAAGAAAGCCGGGTCAGTTGGTCTTTTACCCGTTATTAGCTCTAATAACAAGACCCCAAAGCTATAAACGTCTGATTTCACAGTGGCCCACCCGCTTTGCAGATACTCTGGTGCCAGATAGCCAAAAGTGCCCGCAACAACGGTGGTCACGTGAGCCTCCTCATCAACCAAAAGCTTAGCGAGACCGAAATCAGAAACACACGGCTCGAGATTTTCATCAAGAAGAATATTACTAGATTTTATATCGCGGTGAATTATTCTAGGATTACAATCGTGGTGTAAATAAGCTAATCCTCGAGCCGAACCATACGCTACTTTCAAACGAGCGGTCCAACTTAACGTTTGAGTTTGGCCTCCTTCCCGACATTCTAAAAACAAAAAACTATAAAACGTTAGCAAACAAATAATATTATTTATCTTCGTTTCAAGGTTAAACGTATGAAGGTTGTTGGACTTAATTGGATCGAGCAACACGAACAACACCGGTATTTTGTGAGAACTCCTCACGACTCTTTCAATATTATTAAAACGAAAACCACACAAAATACAATAACCCTAAACCATCTATTTATACTAAAACCTTAACTTGTTCACCAAGAAACCTAATTAGACTCAAACTAGGAAACCAAATAAATAAATAAAAATAACCAATCTTATTCCTAATTAATAAACTAAACCAACTCAAACTAAAACTCTTTAAACTTTAAACATTCATCAAGATTAATCCTTCAAAGGTTACCGTGTAGGAAATTTTCAAGGCTCCCGTTGGCGACATAATCATAGATGAGAAGCTTTGAGTCGGGAAACCGACAATATCCGCGGAGATTAACGAGATTAATATGTTTAACGCTACCCAATATTTCCAGTTCCCGTTCAAATGCTTGATCTTGACCTTTCTGGGTTCGGTCAATCCTTTTAACCGCAAATGTGCCACAGTCGTTCATGACCATTCTGTACACGGTCCCAAACCCGCCAGACCCGACCACATGTTCATCATCAAGTGACTCGAGCTTCTCGATAATCTCACTTGAAGGGTAAGGAAGATCACCGTGGAATGTTATTAGTTGTGTGCCTACAAATCAACATAAAAAAACGTTAAGAAATTTATTAAGCTAACTTAAATGACTTAAATGTACAAACAAAATGAGTATTTGTTACTTGATTCTTGATAAACTTGTTTCTTGACATCCACATATCTTTTTGCAGCCCTTTCTTTCTTTGAAAGCATCCACACCAATAAGAATGCAAAGAACACGAGCGCTAGGACCAAAGCGGTTATAACACCAACAAGTGCTCCTTTGAGAGACCGAGATGAACGTTTAGGCACTACAATGGTCAAAATAAATCATATATAGTTAAGATTAATGATACTCAATATGTAAACTTTTCCAAACAAAGTGGATGACTAGCCTGCGGCTTCATCACTTTCTGCATGTGGTAAGACCGCAGGGAATCCCAATGACGTTTTACACGGCTTGTGTATTTGTTGGCCACAGAGGTCTAAATTACCAATAAACCTACACATATGGAGCATATTTTCAGATTAGTCACCTTAGTGAAAACAAGAAAATAAAATACTAGAATACCAATGAACAGAGTTGGTGACAACATGAGATAAAATGCATGAACATGGCCGTTTAACGTTGTATAAAGTGGAACTTACGAATTGTTTCCAAACTTGCTTAGTGCACCAAAATTTGGAATTTCACCGGAAAAAAAGTTCGTGGATAAGTTTCTGCAAGTTAACAAGGAGAAACTTAGATATTTAGAGCAACATGAATGTTTAAATTTTCAACAAATAAAAAAAAAGTAAAATCATAATATACTAGTAAACCAGCGTACAAGTACTGGAGACGAAGGAGATGACCAAGAGATGAAGGTATCGCGCCCTTCAAAGTATTGCTTGACAAATCCCTGAATAATGAGTGATACATATATGAATAATAATTATACAAGAAACAAATTATGAGATTGGTATATACAAATTGTGATTTATTTCGCCTTTGTGGGAGCTCTAATAGGATTGGGCAAATTGCTTGCATATATCTATTCTAGGGAACAATATTTTAAAGTTCATGATACCGGATCTGCGGCTTTACTAGAATGGCCCAAGAGCAATCGATCATTATGAAGCAACCCGAACCGAATGATTCGGTGGGCAAGTTCTCACTTAAACCTTTGTTCTTTAAAACACAAATCAACTAATAACTAAAACAAAAGACCTAACAATCCTATTTATAAATAAAAATAAGCAATTGGGCCAGGCCGGGTTAATGGACCGGATCATAAACTTGTACTGTAACACGCAAAACCGACTATTGGATTTTCTTAAAATAGAGGTTGACTAATTTTGCTGGTGCAAAATCAATTGTCCCGTTTGTATATAACCCAAGTAGGCAACAGGCCTACCACATTTGATCATAAATGCATTTTCCACTTACAAAACAGTTCTGATTCAACGAGTTGTTCTTCGACACCATGTTCATAAACTCACACAATAAAATGAACAAACAATGTGGATTTGAAACTTGATATGACAAACTTAATGAGAATGTGATTACTTGATACAGATCGTTCCAATTCAAACACCATATAAACTAGAACAACCGTCACATAGTTAGGATGAGGACAGTTTGTGATAACTGTCCCATATGGTTATAGATATAACCGCCAAGCCTAAAATCGTCGCTTTGAAAACCTGTCTAATCGACCCCAGTTTGTTGGCCTACGGCCCAAACAAAACAAAAAACATAAAAGCGCAAACATAAAGGTTTCAAAGTTCTAGACCTAACAAACCATAGACATAAAGTGAGCTGACTAGCGAATTAACTGGTCACAAGTTCAAAATATCTATATCATAATATTATATATAAAGCAAACTTACAGTATGCTGAGGAGGGAAAGATTTCCTATATTTGAAGGTATGCCACCCTGAAGATAATTAGCCCTCAAATACCTAAACAAAAATGCAGGATTGCATTGCATATCAATAATATGTGCCATTAATAATGCACATATTTAAATCTTAATAGCAAACACATAAGAAAATAAAGATACCAAATTCAAATTTGACTTACACAGCTCTGAGTTCAACACATTGACCAATTTCATTAGGAATTATACCATGCAATCTGTTCTGGTGAAGTGCCCTGATAATAAACAAGATAACCACATTTCAAAACCCAAAGTACCCCAAAAATTCTACATCTGAAAAGTATGCAAAAAAAAAAAAAAAAAAAAAAGCACTTACAGTCTCTGTAGTCTACTAAGTTTACCAATGCTTGGAGATATAAACCCTCCAATATCCATATAAGGCAAGTTTCTAGAAAAACCCCAAATTCAAATCAAAAATTAGGTCTTTTCATTTCTCATTTAAATTTCTTGAAACATACAATAAAAAAAGTTACAAACTTTAAAATAAAAAGTGAGTATTTACATGGCTAAAACTCTATTATCACTCTGGTAGCAAGTGATACCAGTCCATTGACAAGGGTTTTCATCATCATTCACCCAATCACTCAAAACATTCCTACTGTCATTCAAACTTTGTTTGATCTCCAACAAAGTTAACCCTGTAAAAACAAGAAAATAAAGTTTAATATTAAAGATCAAAGTTTGCAACTTTAAAAACATAATCTTTTGGTTACCATCTTCAGTGAGAGCAAATGTTGTTGGAACAAAAATAGCTAAGAAAACCAAAATGAAGATCAAAGTGGTTGTGCTCATTTGAGTGTGTTGATGAAACATGAGTGAAGAACAAGAGATTGGTTCAAATGTGTGCCATAAATTGGAAGATGGAAAGGATTCAAATTAAAAGTTACAGTGATAATGTTGTGTTGAGTATGCTGCTTTTGCAGGTGTTGTGAGTGGCCTGACTTATGATGGTGTTTTGGGAAACTAAAATATGTAATGTAACATAGTGTCATAAATAGTGCTCTTATAATAATAATAAACTACACAAAATACTCGAATAAGTCTTATCAGTCGTCTATATTCTATATTTATTTTGATACTCTATTTTTGAAACCTCCTTGAGTCGGGCATTCAACCATCACCCTCGTTCTATTAATCAAAAGGCAAACTGTAGTTTTTTTACTACTTACTCTTAAATCTTAATATCCGAATAAGTATTTCTGAAACATGATATCAACCATTCATAATAAACTACACCCAATACCCGAATGAGTATTCTCAATACGAGATTTAAACCGTTTATACTGATTTTGACACTCTAAACTTGAAACCCCCTTGAGTTGGACATTAGCCATCACACTTGACGGGTGGATTGTAAAACCACCCTTAAGTGTAGTATTTCTCGTTAAAACGTATGCGCTTATGTTTAATTTCACGAATTTGGATTACTACACTATGTCGTGCGTTTGTAGGTACAAGTGCTAAAAATGGCGATTCAAGTGAACTATGTTGGAAAGGAGCAAAGGACTCGAGAGCTGACGATGGCAGTCAACAAGTCAAAGAAGATCAAGTGTGTTGGAGCTGAGGCTACCGTAGCTTACGGTAGCCACCGTAAGCTACGGTAGGGTTCCACCGTAGCTTCCTACCACAAACTATTAGAACCTACCGTAGTGGTTTTCAAAGCCACCGTAAGCTACGGTGGCCACCGTGGCTTACGGTGGGGCCTGCACGCTGGTGACGATTACAACTCCAATTTGATGTTATAATGGGCTTTTGAGATCCTTTTCATGATATTCCGATTTAGACATTTGTGTGGGGTGATTTTGGTGCCTTGAAACAATATTTTGGGTGATTTTAATTGAAGATTAACACTATAATCTTTGATTGCTTTGGATTAAAGATTGAATCAATGATGGCAATCATGTGTGGCTAAACCCTTTGGTGTTTCTCTTGGATGTAAGGTTATTCACAATACACTTATGTTTATTATTCTTGAATTGGATTGTTATCTAATTGTTGATGTTAGTATAACTATGATGTTTGTTTGATTGTTTGTAATTTGTCCATATCGTGTTAAACCTAGTTTCGTTCTATACGTTCTTGGTGTCATTGACAATTGAGATTTAGTAGAAGGAATTAGGGTTAAGAACATATTGATTGATTAACAAGTAACAACCTCGCGTTCTAGTAATCCGAGTATTTAGTTCTTGATTAATCACAAATAATCACATTTACACAAAATCAAGATATTATGATTTATCCATTGAACCTTAACAAGAGTGTTGCGTGATAACCCGAATTCCAAGAGAAATACTTGCGTGATCAATTGTTTACAACTTTTGTATTAGTCAATTTAGTTCTTAAAATCTAATCAAAAACCAACTTGAAAATTACTTCCTGTCATTTACATTAATATTAGTTTAATTGTAAGCTACTCAGTAACGCATATTCCACAAACTCCTCGTGTTCGACACCCACTTTCCGCTATCTAGTTAGTTGTAATTGGTTTATTTTTGCGCGAGTCTTCGACCTCACGTCAATGCTCATATAATTACACCAGGAAGCCAATTGCAATGTACTTTTTTTAAATTAAACATAACACGTTTTTAACTTTTTATTAAGTTTGATAAGAGACAAAAATAAGAAATCCCAAACACCCCTTTAATCTTAGTTTATTTACCTTATTGTTAAATACTTATTTAAGTTTTTAACACTGGCACGATTAGTGTGTTTTTAGTGTTGTGATGTAGCTTTCCTATTTTGCACTTATAGCATTTTGATATTATTGTGTGTTTATTTTTCTTCAATAAAATTTACCTTGCCGTTCAAAATATTGTTTTCAATTTACATTTTGTAAATTAATTTATATTTTTGTCTATAAATACTTCCCTTTTTACTTGTAATATGCATTTTAGATACTATTTTATGGCATGGAGTTATGAAAGGAACGCCGAAACATAAATTACAACAATCCTAATAGCAGTGATGGAACTACACTCTATACTTCAACAAGTATATGTATTGATTAATTTCATCGTCCTTGATACCGATTACAAAAATTTTAATAAGGCTCCTAGTGAAAGTAAACATCATGAATGATGATTTTACGAGGGTAGACTAGTGGGAGTTGGGTGGTGACGGTGTTGGTAGCTTCAAACACAAATGAGCGTTTATTAAAGATGAAAAAACGACATTTTATTTTAGGTTTGAGATTTCTCATTGATTTTTATGGCGTTTGTAACGGTTGATGGAGGTGAGCTAGAGTTGGAGATGTTGAGTAGTTTCTTTATAACAATCGTCTACTTCAGTCATTAAGGTGCTGTTTGTTTTTTAAACCAAAAACTGTCTGCAATCTTATTTCATCTGATTTCATGTCTACAATTGAATATGTGGTTTGAAGGTATGCAATCTGAAAATATAATACTGTTTGTTTTATAAACTGGATATCGTCTGCATAAGCTGAAAATTAGTTACCTATAAACTGGATATCATCTGTATAAGCTGAACGATGGTGGTGGACGGTGGGGTGGTGGTGATGGACGGTTTGTGTGGACGGTGGTGGTGGCCAACGGTGGGTGGGTGGTGGTGGTAGTGGATGATGGTTGTGGCCGACGATGGGTGGTGGTGGTGATGGATGGTGGTGGTGGTGGGTGGTGGTAGTGGACAGTGGTGTGGCCAACGGTGGGGTGGTGGTGGTGGACCGTGGTGATGGTGGTGGTAGACAGTGGTGGTGGGTGGCGGCGGCGACGGACGGTGGGTGGTGGTGGTGGTGGCGGACGTGGTGGTGGTGCTGGTGTTGGACATTGGGTGTTGGTAGGATGTTAAGAAGTGTGAAGATGCGTGAGGAAGTTGAACAATAACTTATTTTTTAAGACCATAAAAGTAGTTTTCAGATATTTTTTCTTAAAAAAAACAAACAGTCTTCAGAAATTTATGTCTGCGCGCCTGCAGACGTAAGTCTCTTGCAGACCTTTTAAGCAAAAACAAACAGAACTTAAGTTGAACTAAAATTCATAAGAGCACTTATAATCTCGTACACTTTACATGATTATTTTAGATAATAATGCCTTGAAAATATAATACTGGTATACGTAATAACGTAATTGATACTAAAGTCATTAATAAAACAAAAACCAAACAACTTTAACACATATTTAATGGAACAATAATATTAATTAACAGAAAACATTTAGCAAATCTTTTTTTTTTGAACGACCAACTAAGTAACGCCGGATACTTTGTACCCGGCCCCCAACGGCTAAAGGTAGCCCGAGCCGGCCACGAGTCCGGACGGACGGAGCCCCTAGCGGTCCACCTATTGTGGGATTTCACGGATAAAACCCGACCCCTACGCCCGCCAAACGACACGACAACGAGGAGGCGGTAAAACCGGGTGAGATCAGGACTCGAACCCTGGCAAGCCAATGTCATCTCTCACATCTCCCAAATAAATTGGTAGTAGTGAGGTTTGAACTCCCTACCTCTCACCAGTAAAGTGAGTGCTCTACCATTAATAAATATAAACAAAACTATTGGTAAATGTGCAAACAGAACAAAGAAACGAGCCATTATTAAATGTAAAATTGAAAATTCAAAAAATTACAAAGTTTGGCTCACTCTTACCACCGTAGAATGACACTCACGCGCTTGAATTCGATAACGTGGTGACTTCCAATTGATAATATATTGTCAAGTGAAGTGTGAAGAGGTTGTGAAGTGTGAAGAAGGAGATTAGATTAGGCTGAGGGGTGTGGAGCGTGAGAAAGGGCGCAAGAGGACAGCCGCTCGCGCCCCGGGGCGCGAGCACCACACCACCGAGGCGCGGAGAGGGGCGCGAGCGCGGAAAAAGAGGCAGGCGCCAGGGGGTTCGCGGGACAGGTTGAGCGTGAGGGGCATGGGGAATGGTGAAAAGAGCCGTTTGAAAGCTTAAATGAGCCGTTGGCTCTTAATTTTTTAAAAAAAAAAAATTTTCTACTCCTATATATTACCCATTTTATACAACACTTTAACACAACTTCAAAAAACACCAAACTTACCCCATTTCTTTATACAACACTTCCTATATATTACCCATTTCTTTCAAACTTTTTTAAAAAAAACCTTTACAAAATCCTATATAATACCCCTAAATCAACCCATTTTTACCATATCAAACACAACTTCAATCTCCAAACAACCCATCGTCCCATTTTTTTTTTAAAAATAATGTCGTCGTACTCGTCTGATTCCGACTCCTCCGAAGAGGATGATTTGCTTCTTCATGTAGGGGGAGTTTTGACCGCAGCCGTGGTAAATCTCTTGCAAAATCAAGCCCATCAACCCCGACTCCCGAGGGTTAGAGCACCACCTCGTGATCGTGATCGATCGGGTGCTAACGATACTTTGATGAGGCATTATTTTAGCCCTCAACCGGTATACGCGGAGTCGGATTTTCGAACTCGTTTTCGAATGAGCAGGCAATTGTTCACAAGCGTATAGCGAGTGATTTAGAGGCACGGTATCCCTTTTTCCAACAAAGGGAGGATGCTAGGGGTCTTCCCGGTTTTACCCCTCTTCAAAAATGCACGGCTGCTATCCGTCAACTAGCGTACGGCATCTCGTCGGACGCTTTGGATGAGTATTTACAGATGTCGAAAAGGGTTGCACGTGAATCCCTTCATTTTTTCTGCCAAGGTAAAAAGCATTAATTTTACTTTTTATTAAATATTTATTACATTTTTTAATATATATTGTACGTAGCAGTCATATCGACTTACGCTCGGAGATATCTGCGTAAACCTACAACGTATGACATCCAACGCATATATGAGGTGCACGCAGAAAAACATGGTTTTCCTGGGATGCTAGGTAGCATCGATTGTACGCATGTTGGATGGGCTATGTGTCCAACGGCCTGGCGAGGTCAGTTCCACCGTGGTGATCATGAAGGGCCGACCCTCATACTTGAGGCGGCGGTGTCACAGGATCTTTGGTTTTGGCATGCTTTTTTTGGTGTTGCTGGGTCAAATAACGACCTTAATGTTATCGATCAGTCACATTTGATCAACGACCTTATCGACGGGGTTGAACCACCTCAATCTTTTGTTGCAAATGAAGAACTCTTCAAGTACGGGTACTATCTGGTCGATGGTATTTACAACGAATGGGCTGTGTTAGTTCAAGCTTTTACAGATCCAGTCGCCGACAAACGGAAGTATTTTACGAAGAAGCAAGAGTCTGCTAGAAAAGATATTGAAAGAGCTTTTGGAGCTATAAAAAAACAATATTATGTTCTGGAGAAACCCGATACGTTATTGGACTCGGGAGAGGATAATGGACGTCGTCTACACGTGTCTTATCCTACACAACATGACGTTAGAAGACGAGGGCAAAGCTATATGCCAAAACTACCAAGGTGACATTCCGCCACAACCGTCCACAATCAGTGATCAACAAAAACTTCATAACATAGCAAATATCAAGAGCCTTGAGATACACGGGGATCTTCGACATGAGTTGGTTGAACATTTGTGGGCGAGGCGACCAGAGGATCTTGTATTAGATTAGTTTTATTATTAAATATTATTGTTTGTTTAATTTTTAGTATGTTTTTTTTATTATATGAATTTTCAAAAAAATGTGTGTT
>NW_027504483.1:0-22031 GCF_021521415.1 Bidens hawaiensis
GATAAATCATATAGTACTGTAGCCGATGTTTATTTCTTCTGGCTTTTATACGTTTATTTCATCCGTTTTCTGAAGTCATTCCAGTAAGCTTTATACGACTGATTATGTGTGATGTGATTCTCCAACTTCGTCATTTCTCACACATATTTCACATTATAGTTGTAAGTAAATTTATAAAGATTCATTTGATACGATAAAATTAATAAAAAAAATTGTTTGTTCAGTTTAAGATAAGTCTGCCAAATATAACTTATTAAGGTATTATGCATTAAAGAAAATGTTTAATAAGCCAGAGTCAATTAAAACTAAAAGAATGCAAAATTTGAAATTAGTTAGTCTTGGTCCAAGATAAATAAAGAAAGGGTGAAAATAAGTAGAAAAATGTTTAGTAGAGCGCTGGTACGCACGTAACGTGTAACTAAACCAACACGAAAAAACCCGAAAAAATTCGTCTCGTTTTTTTGTTTCGTTTGGTCGGTTTCGTTTATATTCGGTTTCCATTTTCTTCTTTCGTTTTGGTTGGTTTCATTACGATTTTTTTAGTATTTTTGTTTCGTTTTGGTCGTTTTGTTTTTTTTTGTTTCGATTTTGTCAGTTTTGTTTATTTCGGTTTTGTCAGTTTTGTTTTTTTTGTTTCTTTTTGGCAAACATCAAGAACTGAAAGCAACAATATAAAAGAATCATTTTTTAAACCTATTGGTTTTGACCTGAATCCCATTACGACCCAACAACGTTCTAACCGAAACCTGTTCTGACATGCCCCTTCCGACCTAAACATGTACTTACCTTACTCGAACCAAACTAACTATTTTATGTATCGACTTGTTCTGACACTAATAAGGATTAACCCCTGACCCGAGTTCGTTCGACTCTTTGCCGTCTTAACTGGTAATCAATACCTTACCAATACCATACTCAAATTAAAAAAAAATAAAATGCTTGTTTTTATGACGTAATTTTTATATAAAAATATTGGCGTGTTAAAAAGTTATGTCCGTTAAACAGGCATTGGGGGTAGTTAGTTTAGAATAAGGGTTAAACGTGTAACTTTTCTTTAAATTTACCAAAAGTGTGTAAATTTGAGGGACCAATGTTGTATTTATTTTTTGTAAATTAAAGTTTATGTAGAAAATTGTGGTGATGTAAAGACCATTTTACCCTAGAATTTTCAAAATTCTCAAAATTATATGCAATGCATGTTGTACATAAAACAAATAGTTTTGTACCTTTTAAATTTTAGGATGTCCTTGCCATTTGATTTATATATAGAGACCATTTTATCCAAGAATTTTTAAAATTATATGCAATGCATGTTGTACATAAAACAAATATTTTTGTACCTCTTAAATTTTAAGGTGTTCTTGCTATTTGATTTATATATAGTATAGATATAGATATAGATATATATTTGAATTTTATACCAAGTTAAGTTTTCTCCTAAGTTTAGGGGCATTTAAGTTCAATTATACACAAAGACTATTTACTTACGCATGCGACTAGGGCTGTCCAAAATGCTCGCAGCTTGCCGCTCATTCGTCGTTCGCTCGAAAATTGATGGAAAAATGCTCGTTCGGTTTCGGCTCGGTTTGGAAGTGAGCCGTTCGGCTCGGTTCGGGTTAAAAACAATCCAAGCACGAGCAGAGTCTCGCTCGGTTTGGTTCGGTTCGTTTTGCTCGAATTATTTTTATTTATTAGTTTTTATATATAAACTTTATGAAAATATATAAAAGTATACTATTTTTTTAAGTTTTAAAAGTTTCAATATTTTGTGTTGAATTTAAAGTTCAAATTTAAACCATAGCCGCTTGTTTTATATATGTTTTGTTGTTAATTTTGAGTTTTATACATTTTAAATGTGGAACTTTAGACAATTTAGAGTTGAAAATTTTGAATTAGTGATATTTTGAAGTTTTAGAAATTTAAAATTGGAAACTTTGTACGAAACCAAACAAAACCAAGCCGAACCAAGCCGCTCGGTTTCAAACCGAACCAAGTTCAAGCATTAAGATATCGCTCGTTTCTTTAAATTCAATCCGCTCGGTTCGGCTCGCTTTCAAACCAAACCAAGTATGAGTATGTCCGCGTTTGATTCGTTTCGTTTCGTGAACAGCCCTACATGCAACTTACATGTGAAATATATCAAAATTTAACCTTATTAAAAAATAGATTAAACATGTTAATTCCCAAATTTCAACGCCAAGACTAAAATGTTTAAAATCCCTTAAGTTTTGTGTTCGCAGGTGACCATCACTGAATGTGAAATCCTCACTGTACAAATTTAAAGTGTAAAAATCAAAGACGGAGATTACTTCTTAAACAAAATCAAAAAATTAAAATATCATATCATTACTCGTTTGTGCTAATCGTTCTCCTGGTGGTCTTGTTCATCCCACCGGGGATTTGGGGATTTTAACTGTTAATTAATTTTTTTATTGCAAATGGCACATGACAACAAGGTAGGCATTAAATTACATATCTTTTAACTTATCTTAATAATCTTTTTTGTTGTAAACTAAGAAACAATAACTCAAACCCGATATGGTTTAACCTAATATCTCACTCAAAAGTGAATTAATATCTAAATCAACCTTCAAAGGTCCAACTTAATATCTACCAGTGATATTGATGCAGAAGCATCCGGCCCATTAAGTCGGCCCGACCCAGCCCAGCCCAAATGTTTATTTTCATTTATAAATAAAGTTGTTAGGTCTTTGATTTCATTAGTTTTTGATTAAGTTTTATATTAAAAGAACATTGTTCTTGAAACTTTGGTTCGTTTTATCGTTTTTGAATAATCATAAGTCTCTCGAGCCATTGATCGCTTCCAAAACTGCATCAGTTGGTATCAAAGCTTTTAGTTCTCAAATGGCTCGACGTGATGATAAATACTTGCTTGCTCGTAGATTCGCCTAGAGAGGCAACGACAAAAGTATGTTTGATTCACGTGTCCACGGTAGAGGTTGGTATCCTACTAGCAGAGTTGCCACCTGAGGCAGCAGTGGAATCAATCCCGACTCGTGGAATCTTGAAGAGATCAAACGACTTTGACAACGAGTCCGCGATATTGAAGAGATTAAACGGCTTCGATAAAGAGTCCACGATCTTGAAGAGATCGAACGGCTCTGAAAACGAGTTCGCGATCTCAAGTTAAAACGGGAGATGCGTAAGGCAGAAACCGAGTCGACCACCGTCGTCTGGGACGATGGTAGCGACGGAGAGCAGCAACCGTTTTGCCGCCACCCACACCGGTTCTAATCATTAAACATTTTAGGAAAACCTTTTGAGCATTTTTTGTTTACCATGCAGGTACACTTCGAATTAGCATCACCACACGGATCGTGAATCATATGATCAGATACAAGCTTTTATAGGTCTGGATCAGTGTCTTTGTTTGGAATCTCAGTAGAAATAAATTTATCTACATCTTGTGGATTATGAATCTTGCTACCTGGATGCATAAATATGCAAATATGAGCATGCAGTAGCCCCCTTTTTTGAAACTCTATCGTGTAAACAACTGCAACATACATAATAAAAGTACAAATTAATCAACTTTTATTAGTTAAACAAATTATCTGTTTGTTTAAATTGATTTTTAACTCTATAGAAAGTAAAATATTCAAGTAGGTCATGTTTATAATTTTTACTCATCAAAATTAAATAAAATTACCTGCTTGAACCTTTCCAAACAAAGACTTATCCTTGACCAATTTAATCATTGCATCAAGTTTGACCTTAAAAAGCCGACATAAAATATCAGGTCTATCCTCCGACTTTAATGTTGTATCCTTAAGAAATATTTTAACTTCTGGCCAATTGGGATTACATGTTATGGTTATGAAAAAATCGGGATAGCCAAACCATCTACAGAGACACATAGCGTCTAGATAATTGTAACATCCTACTTTCGGTTATATTAATAAAATAAAGTTCGTTTATTTTATAGCGGGTCGTTATCGGTTTAGTTGAATAGAATACGAGATGGACTTGTGTTGGGTAAATGGATATGGGCTATGGACTTGGGTTATGGAGGAATGAAGGAAAGACCATGGGCTTAAGCCCATGATCAAAAATATATATACCCTTAATCCTCCATTTAATTCATTTACACATATCCCTTACACCATCCAAAACACACACTTAAGATTCTCTCTCTAGTTTCTCTCTTACTCTAGCCGAAATATAGAAGAAGAAACGGATCCCGACCCAAGGTATGATAGTATTTTGTTGTAGGAGCTTAAATCCGTTAAATATAATCATGAAACGACGAGCCGACACCGTTAAACCGTTTAAGTCACGAGATCCGGGTGGAATCGGGTATAAACCGAACCTATGATGAGCTTAGGGGCCACCCTAGCTCAGATCTGGATCGAACGGGATGAAAAACGGTGAAAAACGAGTTAAAACTCGTTTTTTCCGACGTGTTCGCGGTTTTCCGGCGGCTTTCCGGCAAAGGCGGCGCCGGAATAGTGGTACGAGGTTAAGGGGAATGTCAGGGAATGTTCTGACATTCCTGACCTAACCCTAGTTCGCTATGGGGACTTAACGAACTGAGGGTGATTCGCTATGGGGACTTAACGAACTGAGGGTGATTTGCTATGGGGACTTAACGAACTGAGGGTGATTCGTTAGTCGATTCGCATAAGGGGACACAGCGAACTAGCCCTAGTTCGCCTATGATTCGTCTTTGATTCGTTAAGGGAAAAGGGTAACGAATTACCCTTGATTCGTTATGACCAGTTCGTTAAAGGAGATAACGAATTAGAAGGTCCAATTCGCTACTTGGACTGGTTCGCTACATGGACTGATTCGCTAAGAGTCCAGTTCGTTAAAAGTCCAATTCGTTACAAGAACCAGTTCGTCATGGCAAGTCAGTTCGTTAAGGATAAGTAACGAACTAGAAGTTTAACAGAATGACAGAATGGTCCCTAGACTTAGAAAAGAATGATTTAATTACAAATAAGCCCTTGAACTTTTAAGTAGCATATTATTCAGCTTAACCCCAGCCAGGGGCTCTGTCCCTTGGACCCCGCTAGGGGCTGCCGCCCCTAGAACCCCGCTGCCAGGGGCGCTGCCCCCGGACCCCCGTTCGTTGAGGGTAATAATTAAACTAGAAAGAGATATGTGTAGTGATAGTTATTGATACGTATAATTATTATAAAGTTAGTCGCGCACAGCTAAAGAAGGGGATAACCGTAAACGGTGAACGCAACCGCATTGAGGTGAGTTTCTAGCCCCACTTCCTTGTTATGTTTTCGGGGCTGTGTGCATACTCGATGTGATAGTGAATACACTTATCTTAAGTGATAAGTGTATGCCTTGTATGATTTACGTATGATGATTGCTTGACGGTGCGTGAACGATCTTCGGATATTGCATGAACCGTCAGGTGGTAGTTAAGACATGATTGATAAGTATGATGAGAGATATGATGTATGTATGAATATATGATGTATGCATAATGTATGTATGTTATGATGATGGTACGTGAACGCTCTTCGGAGATTACGCGTATTGTCAAGGAAAGCATGTATGAACAGGTATGGTGCAGTTACACGAAACAAATGGACCAGACCCTTATAATATCTGTGATGTTAGGGACCAGACCCTTATAATATCTGCGAGGTTATAGGGCGAAAGGCTCTTTAAAACGTATGATTATGTATGTATAGAAAGTATGAAAATAAGAATGAAAGTATATGCACTTATGTGTGTATGAAAGAAAGTTAAGAGGTTAAGTATGAAATGTAAGAAGGTATTGTATGATTATGTGATTAACTAGAACTCACTCAGCGTAGCTGACTTTTAGTATGCACGCAGGTGAGTAGAATGAGGCAGGTAGCTTGAGGAGGACACATGGCAGAGTTGGACGAAGCTGGCATCTCAAGATTTTGCTATGATGCTTTATTTTAAAAGACTATGTTTTGTTTTTAAATGACTATGAATGCTCGATAAGACCAGAATTATGGTTATGGAATGTAATGGTTTGAATGTTTTTAATGTTCCGCGAATGTTTTAATTAACTCTGATATTTAGAACTGCGTTTATGAGTAAATCCAACAAGAAAGTAGGGCTACCGGTAACGGGGCCTTACAATAATTTTGCATCATATATCTTGCTCCGCCAGTAAATGAGGATGGTAGAATAACACGTTGACCAGCGGTTGACACATCAGTATTCCCAATAGATTGCATACCTCGTAAACTTTGGTAAGTATCACATCGAATTTCACGTTGTTTACCGGGTATAAAATGTAATCTTTGAGCCTCAATCATCGTATATTTGTCAACTAAAATTTGCTGAAACAAACGCCTACCATTTAACATGGTTGAAAACTTATTTGGCCTATCTTGAATATGATAAGCAAAAAACTCACACATTGTAACCTTCTTTCGTCCTGCTTGATGAAGAGGAAACATTCTTATGAAGTATATTAACCTGATAACCATCCTCACCAAAAGGATGAAACAACGGGTATTGAAGAGGTGTATACGATGGATGAAGTTCACTAATACACTTTAACAAACCAGATTGCTTGGTAACAATTATATCTCGGTTGTCGATAGCGTGACCAATATCACCGACGATTAAAGCGGCAACTTCAGAACTGGATGGTAAGTTATATTGTCTCGCATCATGTTGTCTTGTTCCAATAATACGCAACTTCAAATCGAGTTGTGGGTTTTCTTCAAAACAATATCTTACCATCTGATAAGCTTGGACCAAATGATTATTTGCATCTAACATCGTCTTCAAATAATTAATAATATACATCTCTAGCTTATCGTCCATTGAATTATTATCAATGCCCACAAAAGTGGACGAATATGGTTAAAAGTATTTACCCAAAAACACCCTGACGGTTAGAAACCTCGTTTTCAGTGTCGTAAATGTAAAGTTGACAAAACTGTGGTTTACAACCTTCTAATGGTAAAAGACTTCCCAAGCAATGATTGTATTCACCGCTAAGTCGAAACGTATATGGCGCATTGCCTCTGTTTATGGAATGATCAATCTTTCCTACCATAGACGTAAACGAAAACATTGAATTGAAACATCTAGTGTTTTTCAAGAAATACTTACTCATGGCACTCTCACCACGAAATAAGTCAAGATAAGTATCATCTGGTTGTCTAACATCGGGAAGTTCAACTTTGCCATTATAACAACAAAGTGAAAAAGCTCCTTCTTCATTAGCACTACTTGGTCTGTTAACTTCGGCTTTCCACAACAAAGCATTGCAACTTGGACACATAACGGATTGATTTCCATGATCAAGATATTCTAGTATAATTTTAACATCAGCATATGGAGTTACTTAGTATACCTGAATACATAATAAATGATTTCAAGTAAATTATGAAATATATATCATACATGATGATATTCCTTTATAAACATCTACAACATTATGATAATGAATAGTTGTAGCATGTTCATTTAAATCAGCCATAGGTATAGGTACTATAGGAGTTCTTTTTCTTGACCTTCTACAAAAGGTTGTAGACGACTCCGGAATGTCATCAACAAAACAAGACGCGTTTGATCCTTCTTGAACATTATATTTATTTATACGACCTGTTCAAAATTAAAAAAAGAAAGTTATTATAAAGGTTGTCAACAAAATTAAAAAAAGAAAGTTATTAAAAAGAAAGTTATTCAAATTGTAAATCTAAGCTTCAAATTATTTTATGTTAAATTGTAACATGTTTAACTTAACAAATTAGGAAACGTAATATCAATAATAGTTCAATATGAAAAACAAATTACCTGAAGATGTATTTCGGAGACCATCTTTGTTTCTTTCAACAAAAGCAGTTCTTTTAGAATCTAAAATTTATCGTCTTTCTTTCCTTTTGGACGCAGCAGAGTTCACAAATGGTGTACATGTCTTAGAGTCTTGAAATTACAAAGGTAATAATATAAATATTTAAGCATAACTAAGACTATATAAAACATGTTTATTTAAAAATATTTTAAAACACTAACCGTTGTTTAATACAATCGAAGATTAGACATTTGGCGTTGTTGATGGAGACAGGTTCTCGTTATTAGATTGTAAACACGTAAATTGTGTGGATGAGTGGATATTTTTCAATTTGTCAAAATTTATATTAACTGTATCGTTTAACATATTTATCATAAAAATAAGAAACACAAATTGATGATGACAATAAATAGTGAAAAACAATTCAATAACATACCAGGGATACAAGGATTAAATGATTTATATGTTGTATTCGGAAAATTATTTGGATTGTTGCTTAAACCACTAACAGATATATTAGAAGCACCTGAAATAGACAATTGATTTGTTAATTTTCATTTCTAAATAATTTTTATAATATCAAGTTATAATTTTAATACAATTTACATACTTGCGAATTGGTTTCCACCAAATGCTTTTCATTTATTTAAAATAAATTCAAAAAAAAAGAAAATAATACTTATAAGGGAAATGCAATATACCTGAAGACCTTTTTTTTAGAGCATTTTTGTTCCCGTCAACGGAGGAAGTTCTTTTTGCATCTAAAATTGATCGTCTTTCTTTCCTTTTGGACGCAACAGAGTTCAAAAATGGTGTACATATTTGAGTGTCTTGAAATTACAAAGGTCACAAGTATCATTATTTAAACCGAAATAAAGGTTGTAAAAAATACTACAAATCGTAACAGAGTATATTTAGATTTAAAACAATTCGTGAATACTAACCGTTGTTTACTACATTCGAAGAGTAGACATTCGAAATTGTTGATGGAGACACGTTCTCCTTATAACATTGTAAACCCGATACTTGTGTTGATGATGAAAAATTTTGCAAGGTGTCGAAGATCCGATTAACTGTATCGTTTTAAATATAAAACAAAAAATTAATAAACATAAAAGTAATCAATAATATAGATAATAACGATAATTTTATTAACGTACCAGGGACACAAGGATTAAAGGAGGAATACGTTGAATGTGGATAAGAATTTGTATTATTAGATAAACGTTGGATATTATCTTGATAACTAATAACCGGTAAATTACAACAACCTAAATTATAGAATATGAAATATTAATTTATTTTAAAAAGTGATTTCAAATTTAAATTCATGATTTACTAAAAATTACATACTTGCTTGATATGGTAGAGTGACAATTGGTAATGATTGATAATCGATGAAGTTTGTATTATTGGAAATGGTAGACAATGGTAAATGTTGACTTTGGGCTACATTTAAAAAAATGAAAATATAAATAAATAACAATATTGCACCGTTAAATAAAATCAAACCATAGAAATATCATTAATTGGGTAAAAACATATAAAATTACTATACATACCACTGTTACTTAGGTTATTCTGAGAAGATGAAGATCCTTCATTTTTTCTTTTCTTTTTGGATGTAGACATCTTCAAATAAAAATATATAATATCCCTAAAACTTGAGTTAAGCCTACTTTATTGAACCATATGATAGAAAAAATAAAGTCTTTTAGATTAAACCTTCAAAACACCATTAAGTAATATAACTTAAAATGAAAAACAATGTAAATGAGGAATACCGGAAACAAATAATATTACCTTTAATTCTTACAAAAAAAAATTGAAAAACAAAATATTTAACAACTGCTTTCTTAAGAATCAATTTTCTTTATGTATATATTTGGATTTAAATAAACATCACAGTCGGCTAAATATATAAATAAAAATGTAATTGAAAAAACATAACTTTAAAATTGGTATTTATTAACCAAAATTGTATGTGGAAATTATTGTTTGAATATAAACAATTTTTGGTTTGTGCCAAACGTCAACAATTGACATGGTTAGCATCCTACCAACAAAAAAAAAACTAAAAACTAAAAACGTCGTAAACACTTACAAAATCAATATTAAGCTTCCTGTGTAAACGCTTCTTGAGGAACAAACGTTTGACAATAATGAAAACGAATATAAGTGACAAAGAATGTAAATTTATATGTGTATATATAAACAAATAATGGAAATTATACTTTTTAAATGAAAACAATAATTGCCATTATATTAGGATTGGTTTATTTTTAGAGAAAATATGGTGATAATAATTTAGAAATATGATGAGTAAAATAGAATAGATTTATGCAATTAATATATGATAATCTTTCTCAATGTTATTCTTAATTCAATTATGACTTTTTAAAAACAATTAACATATAAGTATTCGTATAAAATAATATATAAGGTTTTTAAAAAAAATTAATTTATGGCATAGATAATTATATAGGAATTATTGTATAAAATAAATATTATATTGCATTTAAGTTTAGGTAATATATATTTGTTTCCTAATGAACGGATGTCAATAAATATTATAGGTAATAATTATTATATATATAATTATAAAAGATAAATACAATACAACTAATGACAATTTTCTTAAACTTATAACAAAAAAAACCATAACATAAAGTCATAATTAGTAGTACAAACCATACATACTTAAGCTAACAAAATAATTAGGATAATTTACATAACCAAAGCTAACAGAATATATATAGAACCTGTTAGCATAATTGTATTGTTTAAACCCTAATGCATAAAAAAACAGTTTATGATAAACTTCAACATCAACCAAGAACATCAGTGAGTATCAACGAATGAGTAGCCTCGTTGTACTCGAAAACAGCCAATGTTCCAATCTGAAGCCCATTAGACCGAACAAAATTTGTCCAATGTCTAACCCTATACCTCTCATTATAGCCATTCAGTTCAATAGCAATCTCAGTGGAGACATCAACACCATTTGGATTGATTAAAACTAAATCGGTTTCCACATCCAAGTTATTGTTCCGTGCAAACTCAACCGGAAAACGCTATAAATAAAATTAGAATTATAAAGTTATTTGTTTGAACATCAAACATATGAAATTAAAAGACTTGTATAAAATGAGTTTACTTACCAGCTTATCTCGTACTATCACTTCCAAAATGTTGTCTTCTTGAACATGAGGAACAATAATATCCAAAACCGGCTCATCAACATCTTCCATACCAACATCAAGTGCTACAAATACACATCATATTTGTTTTTAAAGTAATTAATAATATAAAGTGTACAAAATTATAGAAGATATCAAAAACTGATAAAAATACCTTGAAGCATATTGTCTTGGTCAGATTGGTCATCACTTTCAATCTCAATAACCATTGGAACATAACCGAGTTCGGGATGAAGATTTGGACCGGTGTAAACCAAATCATCATTAAAAGTTACACGTTCGATACCACGGCTATCAAAAACATACATTCTGAACGTCCACGTACCTTGAAGACGTTGAAACACCAAATAATCATTAACGGCAAGCTTACAATGCTTGGACATCTCTTCCCACATACCAGTAAACCAAATCTCGGAGTAGTCAGCTTGACGCACTGAATGTACCTATTCCATTTAAATCCATCAACAGACTCAGCAATGATTTCATCATACTGTCCTGGCTGTAAACTAAAGTAGCTTCTAACCTGATCATCTCTCAATGGCTACAAACAAATCAAAAAAATAAGATCAAAAATAGTATAAGAAAAATTAATACTTTTATAAATGACAAAAAGGATTACTTATTAATTAATAAAAAAATTTAAACCGTTACTTACAAGATATTTATGAGTAGGGTAACGAACCACAACATCAACAACCATGTCGTCATGAACTGGATGATCTCTAACGTAAACGAATCTCCATTCATTTTCATTAATTGGAGAGGAAACCAAGACATCTCCAAACATCAAGCTACTGGCTTCAACAAATTCAGCCCAACCATTTTGAAAAACATAACGTCCGTTTGTGAATTCAACTTGAACAAACCAATCTTTGTCTTTGTGATACAAAACAACCGGGTGCATATTAGCACCTGGTTCAAAAATTTCTTGACAAAACACAGCTGGAAGTGTCTGAAATGAATTTTATGTTGTAGGTAAGTATAATGGAAGATGTATTAAAATAAATAAAGACTTTATCATACATACCGTCTCTCCGTTCAAATTGTGATAGAAAATGCAAACCGCAGGAATAACATTCTATTTAGTAAAAATTTAATATTAGTTAATAAAAAATATGAAATACACTAACTGATATGTTATTATTTAAAAAATTTTATATACATATACTGTCATTGGTAATTACATGATTGTGTTAATATAGTAATTAGTCATATTAAAACATGATTATACCCAAATCTTAACAAAAAAAAATCCAATGACACATAACAATAATAAACTTAGAATCAAATACCAATAAGTTGTTATCAACAAACTGATAACACAAGGATCGCTGTTTAAAAATAAAAATATTGCAATTAACACCCTCAAGCATGCACATAGAGTATAAACACTTTATAATTTAGTTGTAGACGAACTAAATAGAAAACCTTGATGTTATAACTAAACCCTAAACAACAACATTAAAGATTATCACTAAAAACAATCTTCGGTTAATATAAATTAGGGCTAAAAAGATTAGAACAGTATTAAATAATAATATTAACAAAATTAAAGTATCTCACATAATAGTACTTACATTATCCCTCGATTGATATGTATATCAAAGAGGAAGAAGCTTTTTTAAAAGTTCAGTCGATCTTATGTTCCAGTGGCCGGAATTTCAAGAATAAGCGAGGTAATAGAATTTTAGATGATAATTAAGCTTAATAAACGAAGAGTCGTATATTTTTAAAAAATTAATACAGAAAATATGGGTATGGGCCTAACGGAATGGGCTTTTTAATTTGGATCATGTTAAATCTTTAAAAAATTACCCTATATTTTTAACAAAGTTATAGAAGTTAGTTAGTAATTTCTTTTACTGATTTATTACCAAATTAAAATTTAAATTCAGTATTTTATAAAGATAGTGATAAATATATGTTACAAATAATTAATAAGTAAAATTTTTATTTATGTGTTACAATTAGTAAATTATAATACAAAATCTTTTTAAAATATACTGCCTATTTGTAATACAAAAATTAAAACGAAACCGTTGTATACAAAATTAGACAAAAGTTGAAAATCAAAAACTAATTTATTGTTATATTATAAACGTGTTAGAAAAAAAAAGTTTATAAGCAAAAAATATTTTATTTACTTGCATGTCATATTATAAATTATTAGATTATATACAGACCAAACAATTAAACGGATTACGTTAACAACAATTCCAAAATAATAATATTTTGGCTTAAAATAAGCTTATACATAAATAGAGATATCATATATAGTACAATTTAACACAATGGTTTTAGAATATTTATTTATGAACATTCAACCTATTTTTGTATTTAGTTTTTAATTTGGTCAATTGATAATTTATATAATGCATAGGAAGCATATGATAGTATATATAAAAATCAACTAAACATTAAGTTAACAAAAATAAATAAAAACATAAATACAACCAAAAAAACAAAGAAGAATAAATTGTTCATCTCAACCAACATTCAAGCATAATCGTTTAAAAAAACAAAAGAGAAAAACCAAACATAGAATATCCAAAAATGTCTCAAAAAGGTTTAACATAACTGCAAACCAACATAAATGAAGTTGTTCACTTAGATTCCTTCTCGACTTTAGGAGTTAAAAGTGCTGCACCTTCGCATGATTGACTGGTGGTTCCCATCTCTTCGATATTCTTAGACTTCAACTTAGTGGCCGACATGCTATCATCATCGTCAACATCAAAAACTTCAACCAGTTTTCTCTTAATTTTATCGTCAGAAGACGTTGACATTCCTTTTGTATCAGTTGCCAAATCCTGAGCATCAACATTTGAACTTGGAGTTTGATTATCTCCAATATCATAAAGCTGTAATTAAAAAAGTAAGAGGCAATAAACAATCATGTTACACATCTTTATGTTAACCAAGATGTAAAAGTTTGAACTATTAGATTAAAGAAAATATCCATACCTTACAAGAAACCGAACCGGATGATTTGAATTCAGAAATAGATGCTCCCAATGTTACATGAGTAGAATCTG
The DNA here is from genome assembly GCF_021521415.1 of Bidens hawaiensis. Taxonomy (NCBI): domain Eukaryota; kingdom Viridiplantae; phylum Streptophyta; class Magnoliopsida; order Asterales; family Asteraceae; genus Bidens; species Bidens hawaiensis. The sequence continues at coordinate 14,004 of NW_027504483.1, forward strand.
ATTGCTGATGAGACAAAATAGGAAAATCAACATATGTTAGTTGAAATAGTTATAAAATTGAATTTAATAATAAAATATAGTTAAAATATATTATTACCAGACGACCATTAAGCCTTTTCTGTAATTCTGTGATAATATTAGTGTCATCAGTAAGCTTGTTTATACCATAGTCTTCGACATTGTTTCTGAAGTTGAAATCTGCCACATCGACCATAAAAGCAAATATCTTTTCTAAGAGACAATCCAATTCAACAGGGAATCCACCATTGTCAACCTTATTTTGTAATAAAATTAGATGGCAAAGAAACAAATCTTTAAATATAATATTAATCGTTGTTAAACTTACAATCTGTTATATAGATGCTAATTTATAGATAACAAAGTATTTTAATTGAAAACAAACCTCTTTTTGAGAATCAATCAATTCTTTTGCTGTTTTGTTAGTCAACATCTTAGCATCTCTATCAAACAGAGTCAACGACACAACTCCAGTTGAATCTTGCACCCTTATCTTGATCTTGAACCTATATGTTTATAAATAGGTAAATAGCAAGAAAACCATATACTTTTACAATGCACAAATTACACATTTGAATTTGAATTAAATAAATACCTAGGTGTAGGGATAACACCTAAAACATTGCATCTAACTGTTTGCATTCATACTCCTTTCCACCTTCACCATTATTTTCCATGAGCTTACGGCTACAAGTATTACAACCAATGTAATACTAATCTGTGTCTGGGCAGATGGCCTTAATTGTACCAAGGATAATGATACTTTTAGGTTGGATTAAAGTATAATGTTAGTTAATAAATATTCAATTAGGACTGAAAGATATTTATGATAACATTAAAAGTGTAATAATTAACTTACAAATATAATGGTACAAATATCTCCGATGTTAAAAAAATCTGTTGCTCTCAAAAACTCATCATCAACAGAAGACAACATCTTCACCGGAATCAGTTTACGAACAGAAACATCATTGCCAATTAGCAAATCAAACAATCTACAAAATTTAATATTGAATCAACTTAGGAATAACTAACATTATATGAAATTTAAAAAACAAAATACATAAATAAAAATATAATTATTGGTTTAATAATATACCTGTTTTTGTATTCTTATATTTCAAATAAAAAGTCGTTTATAAAGAAACGGCTAACATTAGATCCAAAAGAATTGGACACATACACTTTCTCTAACAAAAATGAAAAATAGAGAACGACACATTAGGTTAAGTTAGTGACATTTATAACTCAAGAAAATTAAAAACAGTTCAAATACTTACCTTTACCATCAGAACCGGTGTAATACTTAACCCTACCAAACTGCAGAACAATAATGGTCTGGCCTTCATCAAAATGTTCAATTACATATTTGGAGAGCTCAGACGCATAATGATCCCATAGAGTTAGATACACACAATTCCCACTGAAATAAGAGAAGTGTTACAAACAGTAATAAGTATAAATCTTTTATTACAAAAACATGTCAACAAATGTTATGTTACAAACAGTAATATTAATACCTTAAATCACATATCTCCATTGTACGCTTGTTTTTATCCTTGACGTTTGAAGCATTGCTCTTGAACACATGAACCACGTGACCAATGATATCTAAAACAAAGAAAAATAAATAAATAATTAATTAGCAGATTAAATGGACATCTAACGCTAAATATATAAATCAGTTTATTTGAATGAAAACTTTTATATACCAACTATGGATTTCAAAGAAACATCTTTATTGATTAGTGATGCAAAAGAAATCATCTTAAAACCAAACAGCCGACCATCAAACTCTTGACATGGATTCACATGGTGTGTTTGGTCCCAACACCAATTTGTTGGGACAGTCAATGACACGGTAATTAGTACCGTTTAGACCAACGCTCGGATTAACTATAGTCAGAGTTGAGCTTTCCTTGAGGAATCTTTTGAATCTAAAGATTTACTGTTTGTAAACTGTTGCTTGGATACGATTCTCCTATCATTAAAGCCAAAAATATATATGAGAATTAAAATTTCAAGTTAATCACTAATGAAATAAAAAAAGTTGAATCTGTAACATATATACAGATTCATAATTACATACGTACATTTTCATCCATGAGCACCATTTCGATCAGAAAATCCTCATTCACATTTTTATTGTCTTTTATGCTCCAAAGTCTTATAACTCTAACCTTAAGAGTTGATGGTGATGTTTTTAGAACATCAATCTCATTAAGCATGGTAAAGTTTTGAGCTTCCATTGTCCTATGAATAAAATTAAAACTAAACAGATTAGACAAAAATAATTGAGGCATAAAAACAAATATTAAAACGGGAGGAGCTTACATTGTTGCAGAATTTTATAATTCAGAAAAGTATGATAAAGGCTTATGTGATTAGACATATGTTATATAGTAGGAACTAATCAATAAAAATTTTGGTAAACGTATTATGTTTAGAAACTTTCTAAATATAGTTTGAATATAATTTAAGCGGTTAATTGTAATTCATTATTTCAAAAATAACCGCTTGATAATTTTATGAAAATTATATCTATAATGTATTAGTATACAATAAAACTTTTAAATATTAATTAAAGGTAACTGAAAACCATTATTAATATAATACACCTGTTTATTGAATTTATTTTTTCCAAAAATAACAAATCGAATATATTGAAAATTTAAATTTAGAATGTATTATTATACAAAAATATTTGATTTCAATATTTAAGGTTAGAATTATTTTATTTTATTGTTATATATTGATTAATGAAATCAGTTATTGAAATCATTAATTCTTTACTTAATTACTTAATTATTGTTATTATCAACAATTATGATTTTGAAAGCTTACTAAAATTATAATATTAACAAAATTAAAAGTTTCTGTTTTTTTGATAAAACTAAAAATAAGGTGGCCGGAAAATAAAAGTAGACGGAAATTAGTCAGAAATCATAATTAAGATTGGACAAAGAAAACTATTATAATTTTAACACAAATAGATCATAAAATTGGTCGGATAAAAATAACCAAAAATAATATTTCCATAACAATACAAAAACAACCGGGGAAATAAATTGAACGGAAATTAGCCGGAATTTTAAATATAAATATTTGGAAAAAAACAATAAGAACAGGTTAGCAGGAAAATTTTAATACTGAGACAAAGAAAAAAATTTTAAATTATTATACAGAAATATATAAACAAATCGGTCGGATATAAAGTATTGAAGGAAACTTTTGCCGGAACAATTAGTCCACATTAGAAAACAAAAAAATTAATAATTGACCGGAAGAATCAGTAAACATCAGTAAAAATAAAATAGGCGTATGACAGATTTGCCGGAAAGATTGAGAATGAGAATTTTTTAAATAAAATAACTGTAATTGCAAAATTGGAGTGATAGTTACCTTCAATATAATCATCGGATAATCAAATCCCACTATTTTGATGTCTCCAATCGGTTCGAATCCAAAATACGGCTCGAATTGTTGATAAACAATTTAGAGGTTCGATAGTGGATCAGAACGACGGATGTAGGATTCTTATATTCTTCGGAAAGTTACAACGAAAATCAGTAGTAGAATTGATTGTAGATCTCGCCGCCGAAATTAGGTCATCGGGAGATTAGAGAGAGAATCGGTGGTGGAGATCAATAGTTTTTGTGAAAAAAAAAACGGGTTTTGATTTTTTGTGACTTTGGAGAGCAGGACACGTGGCACAATATTAGACCTTCTGAAAATGGTAACTTGCTGAATGGATGGCACATGTGGACAGCCTAGTTGAAGGCCATGTGTCCACATTGTATTGATTTAATAGTATTTAAAAATATTATATATATTTCTTACTATTTTGGACCTAAGACGCATTTAACCCTTCCAGCCTAACAAAAATCATTTAACATTTCTATTTTTAAATACTAGTAGAATACCCACGCGATGCGACGGTTTCAATAACTTACAACGCGATACATGTTTTTTGTTAGTTTATCAATCCTCTTGCGATATATCATATAGTACTGTAGCCGATGTTTATTTCTTCTGGCCTTTATACGTTTATTTCATCCGTTTTCTGAAGTCATTCCAGTAAGCTTTATACGACTGATTATTTGTGATGTGATTCTCCAACTTCGTCATTTCTCACACATATTTCACATTATAGTTGTAAGTAAATTTATAAAGATTCATTTGATACGATAAAATTAATAAAAAAAATTGTTTGTTCAGTTTAAGATAAGTCTGCCAAATATAACTCATTAAGGTATTATGCATTAAAGAAAATGTTTAATAAGCCAGAGTCAATTAAAACTAAAAGAATGCAAAATTTGAAATTAGTTAGTCTTGGTCCAAGATAAATAAAGAAAGGGTGAAAATAAGTAGAAAAATGTTTAGTAGAGCGCTGGTACGCACGTAACGTGTAACTAAACCAACACGAAAAAACCCGAAAAAATTCGTCTCGTTTTTTTGTTTCGTTTGGTCGGTTTCGTTTATATTCGGTTTCCATTTTCTTCTTTCGTTTTGGTTGGTTTCATTACGATTTTTTTAGTATTTTTGTTTCGTTTTGGTCGTTTTGTTTTTTTTTGTTTCGATTTTGTCAGTTTTGTTTATTTCGGTTTTGTCAGTTTTGTTTTTTTTTGTTTCTTTTTGGCAAACATCAAGAGCTAAAAGCAACAATATAAAAGAATCATTTTTTAAACCTATTGGTTTTGACCTGAATCCCATTACGACCCAACAACGTTCTAACCGAAACCTGTTCTGACATGCCCCTTTCGACCTAAACATGTACTTACCTTACTCGAACCAAACTAACTATTTTATGTATCGACTTGTTCTGACACTAATAAGGATTAACCCCTGACCCGAGTTCGTTCGACTCTTTGCCGTCTTAACTGGTAATCAATACCATACTCAAATTAAAAAAAAATAAAATGCTTGTTTTTATGACGTAATTTTTATATAAAAATATTGGCGTGTTAAAAAGTTATGTCCGTTAAACAGGCAGTGGGGGTAGTTAGTTTAGAATAAGGGTTAAACGTGTAACTTTTCTTTAAATTTACCAAAAGTGTGTAAATTTGAGGGACTAATGTTGTATTTATTTTTTGTAAATTAAAGTTTATGTAGAAAATTGTGGTGATGTAAAGACCATTTTACCCTAGAATTTTCAAAATTCTCAAAATTATATGCAATGCATGTTGTACATAAAACAAATAGTTTTGTACCTTTTAATTTTAGGATGTCCTTGCCATTTGATTTATATATAGAGACCATTTTATTCTAGAATTTTTAAAATTATATGCAATGCATGTTGTACATAAAACAAATATTTTTGTACCTCTTAAATTTTAAGGTGTTCTTGCTATTTGATTTATATATAGTATAGATATAGATATAGATATATATTTGAATTTTATACCAAGTTAAGTTTTCTCCTAAGTTTAGGGGCATTTAAGTTCAATTATACACAAAGACTATTTACTTACGCATGCGACTAGGGCTGTCCAAAATGCTCGCAGCTTGCCGCTCATTCGTCGTTCGCTCGAAAATTGATGGAAAAATGCTCGTTCGATTTCGGCTCGGTTTGGAAGTGAGCCGTTCGGCTCGGTTCGGGTTAAAAACAATCCAAGCACGAGCAGAGTCTCGCTCGGTTTGGTTCGGTTCGTTTTGCTCGAATTATTTTTATTTATTAGTTTTTATATATAAACTTTATGAAAATATATAAAAGTATACTATTTTTTTAAGTTTTAAAAGTTTCAATATTTTGTGTTGAATTTAAAGTTCAAATTTAAACCATAGCCGCTTGTTTTATATATGTTTTGTTGTTAACTTTGAGTTTTATACATTTTAAATATGGAACTTTAGACAATTTAGAGTTGAAAATTTTGAATTAGTGATATTTTGAAGTTTTAGAAATTTAAAATTGGAAACTTTGTACGAAACCAAACAAAACCAAGCCGAACCAAGCCGCTCGGTTTCAAACCGAACCAAGTTCAAGCATTAAGATATCGCTCGTTTCTTTAAATTCAATCCGCTCGGTTCGGCTCGCTTTCAAACCAAACCAAGTATGAGTATGTCCGCGTTTGATTCGTTTCGTTTCGTGAACAGCCCTACATGCAACTTACATGTGAAATATATCAAAATTTAACCTTATTAAAAAATAGATTAAACATGTTAATTCCCAAATTTCAACGCCAAGACTAAAATGTTTAAAATCCCTTAAGTTTTGTGTTCGCAGGTGACCATCACTGAATGTGAAATCCTCACTGTACAAATTTAAAGTGTAAAAATCAAAGACGGAGATTACTTCTTAAACAAAATCAAAAAATTAAAATATCATATCATTACTCGTTTGTGCTAATCGTTCTCCTGGTGGTCTTGTTCATCCCACCGGGGATTTGGGGATTTTAACTGTTAATTAATTTTTTTATTGCAAATGGCACATGACAACAAGGTAGGCATTAAATTACATATCTTTTAACTTATCTTAATAATCTTTTTTGTTGTAAACTAAGAAACAATAACTCAAACCCGATATGGTTTAACCTAATATCTCACTCAAAAGTGAATTAATATCTAAATCAACCTTCAAAGGTCCAACTTAATATCTACCAGTGATATTGATGCAGAAGCATCCGGCCCATTAAGTCGGCCCGACCCAGCCCAGCCCAAATGTTTATTTTCATTTATAAATAAAGTTGTTAGGTCTTTGATTTCATTAGTTTTTGATTAAGTTTTATATTAAAAGAACATTGTTCTTGAAACTTTGGTTCGTTTTATCGTTTTTGAATAATCATAAGTCTCTCGAGCCATTGATCGCTTCCAAAACTGCATCAGTTGGTATCAAAGCTTTTAGTTCTCAAATGGCTCGACGTGATGATAAATACTTGCTTGCTCGTAGATTCGCCTAGAGAGGCAACGACAAAAGTATGTTTGATTCACGTGTCCACGGTAGAGGTTGGTATCCTACTAGCAGAGTTGCCACCTGAGGCAGCAGTGGAATCAATCCCGACTCGTGGAATCTTGAAGAGATCAAACGACTTTGACAACGAGTCCGCGATATTGAAGAGATTAAACGGCTTCGATAAAGAGTCCACGATCTTGAAGAGATCGAACGGCTCTGAAAACGAGTTCGCGATCTCAAGTTAAAACGGGAGATGCGTAAGGCAGAAACCGAGTCGAGCACCGTCGTCTGGGACGATGGTAGCGACGGAGAGCAGCAACCGTTTTGCCGCCACCCACACCGGTTCTATGAACCAATCTATCAGGAGAGTTTATGGGAAGACAAGCCTAGTTTTGATGAGGATGAGGTTGGTTATAATGAAGATGAGTGTTTATTTGTGGAACAAGCTCTTAGTCTTAGCGGTGTTTTCAATGAGTTTATAATAGCCGAAAAGAGTGTTGCAGGTGATGATGTGGTGGGCATGGGTGGCAAGACGATGTCTAAAAGTGGTTGTTCATTGCACGGTGAGGATGAACCGCTTGTGGAGTCATCAACAGATAAGCCGTGGATTATGGGAAAATTGTAACTTGAATCGCTAAGTTCGGAATCTCACGATTTACACATTCAATTTGAAGATAATGGTTTGACTTTGAAGGGATTATATAAAGAATTACCTATTCAAATTGATATGGATATCATTCATTCCAAAGTTGCTGATGCCTTTCCCGAAAATCATGCTTGCGTGACTTCCATGCACAAAAATAATATATGTGGGCCTTCGTTAATTAAAGGCTTTCATGTGAAAGAAATTGTTCATGCGGGTGATATAACTATAGACAAATGCGAGTTCCAGCAAGAAGATATCACCTGCAAAACTGAACACCGTGAGCTCGTTACGAGAAGAGGAATAATGAGGGGGGGGGGGGGTCTTCTCGTAACCACCCTCCGGCGTGAGAATTAATATGGTAAGTTGTCGGAATATATCTTGATAGTTCAGAGTGTGGAATCTTTTTACCGTTAGTCCTCATTCGGTATTTATGGCAGAATGGGGGGGGGGGGGGAGGGGATGGAGCCAGCTGTCC
>NW_027504484.1:0-30920 GCF_021521415.1 Bidens hawaiensis
GGTCTTGTCTAGGGTTTAGTAATCATAAGCGTTCTCACATGTCCTTGTGTTCGATACTCGGACTTTTTAGGTCTATACTACTTGTGATCGGTACACTTGCCGGTTGTGTGTGGATTCATTAGGAGATCGTTTTATAAATTTAAAGCTTAGTTGTTAGTTCCATAGAAAAGTCATTCATTAGACACACGTCAAAAAGGCTTAGTCTGATGGGAGTTCAATCTACCAGCGTTGTTTCATTTCCAATCATCGTCAGAGGGATTTGACTTATAATACCTTGATTTATTAGAATTAAATTTATGGAAGGTATCTCGATGCATATTCCTCTAGTGATATCCATAGTATGGGGCATAAGGATGGTGTGGGCAATTTCTAGCAATGTAACGAGGAATGCCAGAATTAAAACACGTTTGTCTTTAAACATAAAAATTATTGTGGTCAAATCATGGTCTTGTTCGGTTGTGTGAGCCATTTTGTCCCGCTTTGGACTTAGCACTTGATTTATCACAATTGTGAATACGTGAACTTTCTTTTTTTAAAAACTTAGGTGATAAAGATTTATGCAAACTTTTATTTTTATCAGATTTATTCGAATCCACACTGCCATTTTAAAAGTTTTAGCAAAATCAACCGCACAATTTTATTTGCTCTTAAAAGCAGAGCCCACACAAACATTTGTAGCAACAGAGTTACAATAAACGATTTTCGTATTCCATCCTTTATATATATATATATATAGAGAGAGAGAGAGAGAGAGTTCCATCACGAAATCCCCCATAACTCGTGATCACCATCACACAAACCCCTCCATCACTCGTGATGAATGTTCATCACGGAACAACCCCACTGTCCTAAGGCTGTGGGTAATGGGGCGCGAATGATGGGCCCGACCAGGTGGCTGCAACGTGGCTCGCGCATACCATTACCACCCCTCATGCGAGCGGGGGCACGAAGGGAGGGGCGAGCCGGACCACGGGGGGTGGTTGGATAAAAAAAGTCGTTGGAGAGATAGATAGATAGAAAGCTGTTGTTTGGGGAGAGAGAGAGAGAGAGAGAGAGAGATCCAGGTCGTTGTGCGGTGCCGTGTTTGGTGGCCGTTTCCGATCGACTGGCCGGAACTTTGTGCGAAGGTATGGTGGTGGTTTTTGGGTTGTTAAGGTAGGTGGTGGTTTCTGGCCGGAATTTCAGTGTGAGAGGGAGGAGGAAGAGATAGGGATGGTGGTAGTTTGGAGAGAGAGAAAGAAGGGGTGGACGGTTGTGTTGGTTTGGAGAGGGAGGAGGAAGAGATAGGTTTTTATTTTTATTTTGTATTTTTGTGTTAAAAAAAATCCAATCAAGTCCCGGATCACCTTGACCACTATATCATGTGGGGCTTGGTTGAGGGGCTTAATCATGTACCACGTCAACGCCTACGTGTTGGGTTTTAATTGAATCACTTGGGGCTCAACCAAACTCCATTACCCTTAGATAAGTATGTGTTTTCTATGATAGAAAATCCACTAATTAATATGGTGAATTTGAGACAAGAGAATTACCCCCATCAATAAGTAATTGACACGTCGCATAGTAGGCTTTGGATGCCGAAAGAGATCTATGCATGCGAATTAGATTGTCCATACCAACTCAAAAACCCACAAATTCATATGCTTTTGTTTTGCGCGTATATTATTACTTTTTTCTCTTTTAAAATAAATTTATTTTTTTTACTTATATCTACTAAAAATCACCAATCAGTAGGACTGTTTAAAGGGTAAGAACCGACCATTTTACCTAATACATGACCCGGACTCTACCATTTTAGAAAGAAACATGGACTCGAGACCCTACCATCTAAACAATAAAAGGGCCGTGTATAAATAAGGGTTTCGAGAATCCAACCATTTACGTTTAAGATAATAATCAAATCTCATTTTCTGCATTTACTAGTTGCATATCTCACACATAACTTTAATATATAAACCATAGAACAACTATACTTTCTTTTAATAACATATTAAGTCTAACTTCGAAAATTTATCAACAATTTAAACTAATGTAAATAATATTTATATCTATTTTCATTGAGTAGTATAAACCTTTATGTTTTACTTATTCTTAGTAGTTGGGAAATTTTGATGAATCATATGTGATATACAAATCTTACCTGAATTTTAGATGAATCGCGAATCTAATGCATATATAGAAACTTTTAAACGGGTCAAGGGTTTGAAGAAGGGTCGGACTATTGAAACCCTTTTACCTATTAAGGTGAAATTTAAAGACTCTTAACCCAACTCATATTATATACCCAGATTTAATTAAGGGTTTTGCGAATCAGGTAATTGGATTTCAAAAATCCAAACCCTTATCTTGTTCACCCCACGAATCAATACGACACCTAAGCATCGCCAAGCCAAGCCAAGCCACTTTTGTCACATGATGACTTTGTGCTTTTACAATATCATTAAACATTTCACTACATTTATTGAAGTTTGATTAAGATGTTCACAATTTTTCGTTTTATTTTAAGAACGTCATTTTCCATTTCAAAACCATTAGGCTCTTGAATTAGAAGACCTTCAATGTTTACTTTTTCAAAGATTTGTATTCTAAAATATGTTTATCAAGTTCGTTCTTAAATTGTTTTTAAAACTTGTATATGGCATTTTAGCTAATATCACATAAGCTATAATATTGTAATTTTAAAGCATCAATCACATGTATCATTTTCTCTTGATAATTACCTCATATATCTCAAAGGGCACCATATATGTTTCGTATTTGGCTTGTTATACTTTATCAATAATTTCACTCCAAGCACATCCAACAAAAGCTTTAGCATTTTTATGCCGTTTAGGAGGCTTTAGACAATCACTGATACCACAAATTAGCTGAATAATCAGGAAATGCACATTATCTTAATTTTAATCTTTACATACGTTTTTATACCAGTTAAGTATATTTTGTGAAATGTGCAAAACATCGATAAATAGAAGACAAAAGTCGAAGACTACTAGCAAGAACCTTAGCACGGAATATGGAAGAAGTCGTCCTCGCACACAAGGGGTTGTTCACTATGGCACAACATCAAAGGATGTTTGTAAGTCTTTTTTATTCCTTTTAACTCACTTTTAACATTTTCTGTTATAGGTCGTAGAGAAATGTCGTGCTTTCAATATTCAAAAGCTTTTTGAAATGAGAACACAAAGAGTACGGTGGTGGAGTCTTTGCCTACATTTAAGACATACCTCTTTTTATATAATTACTCAATGTTATCAAAGCACATGTAGCCTAATAGAAAAAAGGATTTTGAAATAGGGCCCCTCCCAAGTTGTGAGGTTTTAAGTCTCATCGTGGGCAAATGATGTAAATTTCAGAATAGATTTTTTAGTGTACATTTATCTTTAAAAAATTGCGTTTATGATTTAGTGTTAGTGTGTTGCTATTCTTGTACACGTGTTAGGTATTAGATGATATGATAATGTGAATGCCTGATTTCATAGTAACAATCTTCCTTCTCTTGATATCTTACAAATGTTGGTGTCCTGGGTCCATCACTATCATACTCATTAGGTAACTCATAATAACCCTGATCATTAGATGGGCGCGGTGAATAATTTTGATACTGCATGTTGTGACCCTACTGGTTGAAGTTCCTTTGGTTATAATTATTTGACTCATAGTTCGCTGAAGGTGGTTCACAATATGAATGTGGATGGTACGATTCATCATCCTCCACGGCCTTATATCCTTCATGTAGGTCATAGACCCAACTCCACATCATCCTAAATTACCTACACACATAAGACACACAAAGACCAAGCATAAAAGTGAAACAAAACCAAATAATTTATAGATCTTATTTTTGGCCTCTTTTACAATAGTCTTATGGTTCAATTGGCAGGTGAGTGTAGTGAATGAGATTTTTTTTAAGTAGACTCACGTTCGAGTCTAGCGTTGAACATTTGACCCTTTATTTTTTACAAAGAAGGGTTTCAAGTAAATCCGACGCATTTTTGACACAAATTATGTTTGTGTCGGAATTGCGTCGGAAATCCTGACGTCTTTCCGACTCAAAATAATTTTATTTTTAATTTTTGAGGTTCGAAAGTTGTTTTTTTATTATAGTTTTTGTACAACTTCATTATACAAGATATACTTTTACTTCACAAACATATACATGTTATATATTTACGTATATACGTATTTCCGTTAAAATCTACAATTTACAACATTCTTTTATAATTATATAAGTAATCTAAAATGATATCCGTTTTTTGAGATTCAGACGTTATATCTTTTTATTCCATCTTTTACACAACTTCATAATACATGAAATACTTTTACTTCACAAACATATACATATTATGAGTCAGGTATACAACTTCACAAACTTATACAACTTCATAATACATGTATTGATGATTTCGAGACGTTGAGATGTGATTTCATGGATCAATTTCGTGAATATAGGTCTTTTTGTATGTTAAGATACGTTAAGAATTATTATATTCTATCATTTATCTACATATTATAACTGTATACCATGACAACTTATAATTTAGAACATTTTATTATTATGTAAGTATAACTATAACATTACACAAGTGTGTACGTAATTTTATAATATGTATGAGTTAGGAAAATGAAAATATTCCGCCATATGATGAAGTTATACAAAATATGGATGAAAATTTCAACGTTGAAGCCACGTTAAACGAAAAACAAATTAAAGTCGTCGCAAATGCGTAGCAATTTGCTATGCTTTCGCTACGCATTTTATACAAAATAAACATTGCGTCGGAAGTGTGTTAGAACTTACATTATTAATTTTATTAATGTATTAATAAAATACTAAATTAAAATGTTGGGTCGGAAATGTGTCGGAAATTCCGACACATTTTTGACGCAGTTGTATATTATCACTTGCATACTGTATTAAAAAAAATACAAAGGTAAAATGATGAGTCGGAAATCCGTCAGAAATATTGACCCATTTTTAACACAATACGTGGTATGATTTAGATCGACAAATTTAAAATAATAAAATTAAAAAATTAAGGATTTGCGTCGGAAATGAGTCGGAATTTCTTACGCATATCTGACGCAACTTGTTTTATTAACATTAAGTTTCTAGGTTTCTGTTTACACGTTTTGTTTAATACGTTCAGATCATAATCAATTAAACTTTAAAAGTTCAGTACAAAAAGTTTATACGTTCTGTTTATACGTTTTTAAATAATGTTGTTTATAAGTTCAGTACAAATATTATGTTTAAACGTTCTGAAACAAAATGGAATACCTTTAAACGTTCTGACCAAAAAAGAACATCTTTAAACGTTCTAATACATTCAAAGAAGATCAGGGTGTTCAAAAAAATGAACATCTTTAAACATTCTAATACGTTCTAAGAAGTTCAGGTTGTTAAAAAAAGTTTAGAAGTTTTAATAAAGTTTAGAAGTTCTAAGAAGTTGTGGGTATTCAAAAAAGTTTAGAAGTTTTAAGAAGTTCTGGGTGTTCAAAACTTCTAAAACTAACAAAAAAAAAATTAAACACCTGTAAACATGAAATTGAACACTGAAATCACTTCATATAATCTCATAACCATCAAAACAATCGTCAATCGACCGTTAATTTGATCATTGATTCGATCATATGAACAAAATATTGAGCGTCTACAACTGGGTTTCTGCAAAACTCAAAATTGATTAATTGAAACTTCAAATTGATGATTAATTGGACCAATTTCAAAGTTTAATTGATCAATTAGTTCAACAATTTCAATTTCAATTGGGCAGTTTAATCAACTGACATGTGAGAAACGATCAATGGTTGTGTCGGAAGAAGATGGTGGTCGCGAAGGTTGATGGTGGACGGAATCGTTGAACGGCGATGGTGAAGGTGGACGGAATCAACGGGAGAAGGGGTTGAAGGAGGTCGGCTCGCGTAAATGGTTATTGAAGATGGACGCTCCAGACACTTGCATACCTATTGTACGATAAACGATTTTCGTATTCCATCCTTTATCTATCTATAGATATATTATATATATATATATATATATATTGAGAGAGAGAGAGAGAGAGTGTGTGTTCCATCACAAAATCCCCGATAACTTGTGATCACCATCACACAAACCCCTCCATCACTCGTGATGTAAGGGGTGGCAGCGGTGTTCGTGACCCTCTATTACTCGTGATAAATGTCCATCACTCGTGATGAGAGAGTGTGTATTAAAAAATAAAAATACAAAGGTAAAATGATGCGTCGGAAATCCGTCAGAAATACTGACCCATTTTTGACACAATACGTAGTATGATTTAGATCGACAAATTTAAAATAATAAAATTAAAATGTTAAGGATTTGCGTCGGAAATGAGTCGGAATTTCTGACGCATATCTGACGCAACTTGTTTTATCTTAAATAAAATACAAAACTAAATTATTCTGTCGGACTTGCGTAGGAATTTCCGACACGTTTTTGACGCATTTTAGTTTTCGTCGGAAATGTGTCGGAACCTACGACAGATAATTATTGTTGCACTTTCCATCGGAAATGGGTCGGAATTGCGTGTCAGATTCCGACGCAAAAATTTGCGTCACAAATTTTCGTAGCAATGGTACCCATTTTCTAATAGTGTACATATAGGTTTTTGTGTGAGTGAGAGGATTGTATTTGGGGTGTATATATATGTATATATAGAGAGAGAGTTCCATCACTCAAACCCACTTAAAGCGTGATGGCCATCACGCAAAACACCTCCATCAAGCTTGATAAGGGAGTGGCAGCGATGTTCAAAAATCCATCACGCATGATGGGAGTTCCATCACGCGGTGCCCCGTTCCCACTTAAAGATTTTGCGAATCAGGTAATTGGATTTTAAAAATCCAACCCTTATCTTATTCACCCCACGAATCAGTACGACACCTAAGCATCGCCAAGCCACTTTTGTCACATGATGACTTTTGTGCTTTTACAATATCATTAAACATTTCACTACATTTATTGAAGTTTGATTAAGATGTTCACAATTTTTCGTCATATTTTAAGAATGTCATTTTCCATTTCAAAACCATTATGCTCTTGAATTAGAAGACCTTCAATGTTTACTTTTTCAAAGATTTGTATTCTAAAATATGTTTATCAAGTTCGTTCTTAAATTGTTTTAAAACTTTTATATGGCATTTTACCTAATATCACATAAGCTATAATATTGTAATTTTAAAGCATCAATCACATGTATCATTTTCTCTTGATAATTACTTCATATATCTCAAAGGCCACCATATATGTTTCATATTTGGCTTGTTATACTTTATCAATAATTTCACTCCAACCACATCTAACAAAAGCTTTAGCATTTTTATGCCGTTTAGGAGGCTTTAGACAATCACTGATACCACAAATTAGACTAAATAATCAGGAAATGCACATTATCTTAATTTTAATCTATACATACGTTTTTATACCAGTTAAGTATATTTTGTGAAATGTGCAAAACATCGATAAATAGAAAACAAAAGTCGAAGACTACTAGCAAGAACCTTAGCGTGGAATATGGAAGAAGTTGTCCTCGCACACAAGGGGTTGTTCACTATGGCACAACATCAAAGGATGTTTATAAGTCTTTTTTATTCCTTTTAACTCACTTTTAACATTTTCTGTTATAGGTCGTAGAGAAATGTCGTGCTTTCAATATTCAAAAGCTTTTTGAAACGAGAACACAAAGAGTACGGTGGTGGAGTCTTTGCCTACATTTAAGACATACCTCTTTTTATATAATTACTCAATGTTATCAAAGCACATGTAGCCCAATAGAAAAAAGATTTTGAAATAGGGCCCCTCCCAAGTTGTGAGGTTTTAAGTCTCATCGTGGGCAAATGATGTAAATTTCGGAATAGATTTACGAAGTGTACATTTATCTTTAAAAAATTGCGTTTATGATTTAGTGTTAGTGTGTTGCTATTCTTGTACACGTGTTAGGTATTAGATGATATGATAATGTGAATGCCTAATTTCATAGTAACAATCTTCCTCCTCTTGATATCTTACAAATGTTGGTGTCCTGGGTCCATCACTATCATACTCATTAGGTGACTCATAATAACCCTGATCATTAGGTGGGCGCGGTGAATAATTTTGATACTGCATGTTGTGACCCTGCTGGTTGAAGTTTCTTTGGTTATAATTATTTGACTCATAGTTCGCTGAAGGTGGTTCACAATATGAATGTGGATGGTACGATTCATCATCCTCCACGGCCTTATATCCTTCATGTAGGTCATAGACCCAACTCCACATCATCCTGAGTTACCTACACACATAAGACACACAAAGACAAAGCATAAAAGTAACAAAAATAGAATAAAAACGAAAATAACAAAAATAAACAAAAGACCAAACTAGTATTTTGCGTGTTGATTCTGTGACACCCTGCATTTTCACGTTAAGTTCGTTAACCTATACTCTTTTATCTTACACGTCATGCATAACATTTACACGAGTCAACAACGAGTCACATACGTGGGTCGATCAATACGCGTTGGTAATTAATGTCGAATCAGATATATTAAAATATTTAAGATATAATTGTTACGTGCTAGATGATTTTATGTGTTACACGAGTTAGTACATTATGCTCGCTTAACATGTTATTAGTTATTATTTTAGAATAATATCTTGAGCATATGCTTATAATATTATATGTGTGAAATTACATGCTAAATGATTATGTGTTTAGTTCATAGCTTGTTTCATGAAACTGCGAACGATTGCGCGTAACTTATACGATTTCAACTTTTACAAGAAAAATATTTTACGAAATAACGAGGCTTGTTTTTATAGACTTTGGTTATAATTTAGTTCTAACGATTCGTTATAACTCGGTTTGCTGTTAAAAGGTTCGTTTAAAGCCAAAACTCATTTTAAAAGGGGCATTCTTGTAAATGTGTTTAACTATAATACTAATAAAATAATCAAAACCTAATCTCACCCCTAAATCTGTCGACATTCTGCTCTCCCTCTATCACATTTCAAATCTTCAACCAAACCTTAATTCATCTTCAACTGAATCTTGATTCTTGCAATTGGTGGTGTATTTGAGTGATTCACATGATTCCTAATGTTAATTGGTAAGTTTTATGTGTAAATATTATGTTTAGAACAACTTATAACTATGTGACATATGATTCATGTTAGAACAACTTACAACTATTTAAATTAATTTCAATCACCAAAGAGTCGTCGGGTCAAGCTTGTGTTTGTGTGTGTGTGTCCATACGTGGGTCTTATAGTCATGTGTTGTTGAACACACTCACATCACTTAAAAACTTACACTAGGTAACAGATAAGGAGTCAAGTTCATTCATTTGGCTTGAGAAAAGTCTATTGACGCGACACCAGGTGAGTTCATGCTTTTTCCTATTTGTTTTCTATAGAGAAAACACAAAACACTACTTTCGTATACTTGTTTTCTGGATTGAAAACACAAACACATTTTCCTTACTTTCTTTCTTGATTGAAAACACAAAACATTTTTGTTACTTGTTTTCTAGATTGAAAACAGAAAACATTTCCTTGTTTTCTAGATTGAAACAAAACATTTTCCTATACTTGTTTTCGGGTAGAAAACACGAACATACTGGTTTTTTTGGAGGAAAATGCAACAACTTACTTTTAGATTTATGTAATTTTTTATATATCACAAGTGTTGACTAGATGCTCTCATATTAATAAAATCCTTACATACCTTGAACCGTTAAGATGGGATAGCGGGGAAATTTAAGTAGTACTACTGGGTTCGACAAACCCCACCTGCTATAACTTGATAGATGGTCCGACGGGTGTAATTTGTCCTAACATATTTGCCGCCAGTGTTTTGTGATAGACCTTGTAAGAAGGCATACATACAGTCAGTTTCGGTTCAAACGTTTAGTAGCTTGTAAATGGGTTAACTACACTGGTATATTTGAAAAGTGATAAATCCACTTACACTACTAATGCTACATATACTACATATACTATGCATACTACTTTTTATTACAACTTATGAACTCACCAACCTTGTGTTGACCCTTGAGTATTTATATTTGTCCAGGTTGCTAGATGTGCTAACGAGTGGGGTGCATTGCACGTGTCTGGTGTCTCACTTGTCGCATGAACTTTTATTTCAAATTATTTACATTTGATGGGTTGTGCGTGTTTAAACACATGGTTTATTATTTTTAAACTGTTACTTTAACGCTTCCGCAACACTTTTAACTTGTTTGGTTTGGATTTTTTTTCTCATGTTCGAATGAGACTTATATAAATGTTTGAATATTTTAAGTTTGATTGTTTGGTATAACAAGTGAGCTAGATCCTAGTATGTCACACGTCTCGCGGTAAAACTCCGTTACTCGAAATTTGAGGGTGTGACAGTTTGATGTAGATGTCATGCTCTAATTAAAAATAAGTATATTAATTCACTTAAATACCTATAACTAGTATGGGTAAGTAAGGTCGTCTCCATAGGAAATCAATGGAAAGTGAAAGTAAAACACATATTTTTATTAATTACTAAACTAAACGGACAGACGTTGTTAAACAATTTTAAGAAATGATTGAAAACACAATTACTTTAAAGATTGTAAACAATTATGAGACAAAGGTGATTCACTTCAGGTTTAGGTAATGCGATAACAACTAATCACGAATTTTGTTAAATTAATTGCGTAGTAATTACCAAACCTGGTAGTTTGGTTGTGATGACAAACGAAACCCTATCTGAATTGTTAACACAATTGAACACGATCTACTCAATTACTAGTTTTATATTATGAAAACCAGTTATACTACAATGACTAACGATTAATGGATCAATAACAAAAGAACCTAGTTCTAAATGTTGATGAACACAACCGAATAGTTGATGCAAGATTTGATAATCAAAAACACAAATTGTTTAAACAATTAATTGATAAATCAAACAAGATTAAATAATATATTCAACCAAGTCCTAAAAAATAAAGCACATAAAATCTGATCAAATTCAATTTACACAAAACCCTAGCCTAAGATGATCACAATGGTTTTATGCTGACATTGACATCACGAAGAATTCGTGTATATGATGAAAGGATGGAAGCATGTAATGCTTAGACGAACCGAGGGCTTCGGGATGCTGCATAATCATCCTAGGGTTCTTCTCCAGCTTCTGGAATAAATGATATCTCGAATGGGGGATGAAAATAGATTATATCAACGATTAGGAATTTTTTTCCCGTTTTTATGTCCTTCGCGTAGCGCGAAGGACGTTTCACCCTCAATTCACATAGCACCAAGTAAGATAACCCAAGAATTAGATTCCTCTAGTTGAGAAGCCCAAAATTTATATATTATAGGTCCCGTAACTCATTTTCTAGGCTAAGATATGCCCGTTTTACTAAATGACACTTTCCTGTTGACCCGTCTTATTCAGTTTTCGCATCGGGTTTGGGTTTCTCATCCAAACCATTATCGAATCCTTCTTAACCATCCATATATGCTTCTATATGATTTCATCTTTTCGAGACTTGCTTAAGCTTTATTTGGATGACTCTGAATTAGTGTAGGACCGGTGACGATCCGAGCAGGTTCGGGACGGAAGGTTTCAACCACAGATCAAAGATAAAAACAAACACTTTATTGATAAACGCGAACGGTTACATGCTTGTTTAAACAGAGAAATCACGATCTATGGCAGGGGGAGGTCGAGCATGGCCTCCCCCCTCATCCGGACAGCACCTGGGCTCCGGGCACGCAAAAACCTCGAAAACCTTACCTGTTCACGACTGAAAGCTGGTATTTATACCCGCTGCCATTCGGTCAGGACTCATTCGATCGAATGAGTCCTATTCGATCGAATGGCAGACTCATTCGATCGAATGAGTCCTATTCGATCGAATGGCAGACTCATTCGATCGAATGAGTCCTATTCGATCGAATGGCAGACTCATTCGATCGAATCAGAAACTGGTTCGATCGAATGAGTATCCATTTGAAAATGCTCTTTCAAATGGATCACTTTCAGCGTGAACCACTACCTAGGTGTACAGCATACAACATAAACATTCTAAACTATTCGCCAAGCGACGGCCACAAAATGTGCACCAACAAATTCCCCCTTGGACGTTGCTTGCGAATTGCTGTAGACACCTCTTGCAATCTTCAGTCAAATCTTCTGCTTTATCTTGATAATCACGTTGAAGAATACCATCATTGCAGCAAGATTCCCCCTTAGACTGAACTCTCGGTTAATGATGCAAAGTGTTCTCCATTGCTGACATCTTCAGACTAAATAATCTGTTTAAAACAACCAACTGTAGAAATTCCCCCTCAGACGTTGACGTGTATCCCAATATATAGACATGACAATACATGCACGCTTCCGCTGCGCGACTTACTATCGGCGAATCTTCACCCACACGGTTACTTCACCAACATGTATTGGACAAATGACAGAGGCTTCCAATCCACAGCTACTCCCCCTAAACAGATTAGTTTGTATGCAGATTCATCATCGGAGACAAAGACACATCATTAACTTCGTGATTGCGAATCACCAATTTTCAACAGAATTCCCTCCACAAAGCGGAATTCTCACATGCGGAAAATAAATATTTAACATGATTGGCCCATAAATAGTCAGATGCTCCTGACTACCCCACAATAACTCAAACTCAGATTCTCTCCACAAAGCAGAATCTTCAGAATGCGGACAATAAATTAAACTTGGTTGGCCCATAAATAGTCAGATGCTCCTGACTACCCCACAATAACATCATACCTCATCAGTAATCACTTTTCTCTGTTCTTCTGTGTTCTTATAACAATCACCACTGTAGAAGCTCAATGAACAAGGGGTTATCCATTAAACTTGTAGACGATAATTCCTTCAGGTAATTGTGCTTTGTTCATCTTCAAATTTGCCGCTTTAAACCGTTAAACATTTAAACGCTCTGACTTTGCCGGCAAATATCAGTGAAAATTTCACTGTCACCAAACTTTTTCTGGAATGTGATCAACATGTATAGGATGTCCAGAAAAATCTTCATCACTGACCCGACAATTAACCGAAAATTTCCCGGAAATTTTGTCGAAAAAATTTTATTTTCGCCAAACTTTTTCAGAAGACTTCCCGACTGATAAAAATGGCTTGGGCAAATTTTCGTGTAAGCGGGCGTTCCAGACTTTTTTTTTTTTTTTTTTTTTTTTTTTTTTTTTTTTTTTTTTTTTTTTTTGGTCTGGAACATGTTCGATCGAATGAGAACTGGTTCGGTCGAATGAACCACAGATTCGATCGGATGAAGCACATATTCGATCGGATGAAGAACTGGTTCGATCAGCTATTTGAATTTGACACTTTGAGCGGGAAAACCAGTTCGATCGAATACAAACTGATTCGATCGAATGAAGACATCTGGTTCGATCGAATGAACAGGCTGTCTGGGCGGGAAAACTTGCGTTTGAATTTGACACTTTTGAGCGGGAAGACTGATTCGATCGAATCAGTCAATCGAATAGGCCTATTCGATCGAATGGGGAACTCGTTCGATCGAATGTACTGATTCGACTCCTTCAACGCCAGCCCAGAAAACGCGAAGAACACGAAGAACACACCAACAGTTTAACGTCCAGAACGCAGAAAATCAAGAGCTCGGCTTGCTAGATCGGTTGTTAGACCTTTCTAGCGGTAACCGTGGCTCTGATACCAATTGTAGGACCGGTGACGATCCGAGCAGGTTCGGGACGGAAGGTTTCAACCACAGATCAAAGATAAAAACAAACACTTTATTGATAAACGCGAACGGTTACATGCTTGTTTAAACAGAGAAATCACGATCTATGGCAGGGGGAGGTCGAGCATGGCCTCCCCCCTCATCCGGACAGCACCTGGGCTCCGGGCACGCAAAAACCTCGAAAACCTTACCTGTTCACGACTGAAAGCTGGTATTTATACCCGCTGCCATTCGGTCAGGACTCATTCGATCGAATGAGTCCTATTCGATCGAATGGCAGACTCATTCGATCGAATGAGTCCTATTCGATCGAATGGCAGACTCATTCGATCGAATGAGTCCTATTCGATCGAATGGCAGACTCATTCGATCGAATCAGAAACTGGTTCGATCGAATGAGTATCCATTTGAAAATGCTCTTTCAAATGGATCACTTTCAGCGTGAACCACTACCTAGGTGTACAGCATACAACATAAACATTCTAAACTATTCGCCAAGCGACGGCCACAAAATGTGCACCAACAAATTCCCCCTTGGACGTTGCTTGCGAATTGCTGTAGACACCTCTTGCAATCTTCAGTCAAATCTTCTGCTTTATCTTGATAATCACGTTGAAGAATACCATCATTGCAGCAAGATTCCCCCTTAGACTGAACTCTCGGTTAATGATGCAAAGTGTTCTCCATTGCTGACATCTTCAGACTAAATAATCTGTTTAAAACAACCAACTGTAGAAATTCCCCCTCAGACGTTGACGTGTATCCCAATATATAGACATGACAATACATGCACGCTTCCGCTGCGCGACTTACTATCGGCGAATCTTCACCCACACGGTTACTTCACCAACATGTATTGGACAAATGACAGAGGCTTCCAATCCACAGCTACTCCCCCTAAACAGATTAGTTTGTATGCAGATTCATCATCGGAGACAAAGACACATCATTAACTTCGTGATTGCGAATCACCAATTTTCAACAGAATTCCCTCCACAAAGCGGAATTCTCACATGCGGAAAATAAATATTTAACATGATTGGCCCATAAATAGTCAGATGCTCCTGACTACCCCACAATAACTCAAACTCAGATTCTCTCCACAAAGCAGAATCTTCAGAATGCGGACAATAAATTAAACTTGGTTGGCCCATAAATAGTCAGATGCTCCTGACTACCCCACAATAACATCATACCTCATCAGTAATCACTTTTCTCTGTTCTTCTGTGTTCTTATAACAATCACCACTGTAGAAGCTCAATGAACAAGGGGTTATCCATTAAACTTGTAGACGATAATTCCTTCAGGTAATTGTGCTTTGTTCATCTTCAAATTTGCCGCTTTAACCGTTAAACATTTAAACGCTCTGACTTTGCCGGCAAATATCAGTGAAAATTTCACTGTCACCAAACTTTTTCTGGAATGTGATCAACATGTATAGGATGTCCAGAAAAATCTTCATCACTGACCCGACAATTAACCGAAAATTTCCCGGAAATTTTGTCGAAAAAATTTTATTTTCGCCAAACTTTTTCAGAAGACTTCCCGACTGATAAAAATGGCTTGGGCAAATTTTCGTGTAAGCGGGCGTTCCAGACTTTTTTTTTTTTTTTTTTTTTTTTTTTTTTTTTTTTTTTTTTTTTTTTTGGTCTGGAACATGTTCGATCGAATGAGAACTGGTTCGGTCGAATGAACCACAGATTCGATCGGATGAAGCACATATTCGATCGGATGAAGAACTGGTTCGATCAGCTATTTGAATTTGACACTTTGAGCGGGAAAACCAGTTCGATCGAATACAAACTGATTCGATCGAATGAAGACATCTGGTTCGATCGAATGAACAGGCTGTCTGGGCGGGAAAACTTGCGTTTGAATTTGACACTTTTGAGCGGGAAGACTGATTCGATCGAATCAGTCAATCGAATAGGCCTATTCGATCGAATGGGGAACTCGTTCGATCGAATGTACTGATTCGACTCCTTCAACGCCAGCCCAGAAAACGCGAAGAACACGAAGAACACACCAACAGTTTAACGTCCAGAACGCAGAAAATCAAGAGCTCGGCTTGCTAGATCGGTTGTTAGACCTTTCTAGCGGTAACCGTGGCTCTGATACCAATTGTAGGACCGGTGACGATCCGAGCAGGTTCGGGACGGAAGGTTTCAACCACAGATCAAAGATAAAAACAAACACTTTATTGATAAACGCGAACGGTTACATGCTTGTTTAAACAGAGAAATCACGATCTATGGCAGGGGGAGGTCGAGCATGGCCTCCCCCCTCATCCGGACAGCACCTGGGCTCCGGGCACGCAAAAACCTCGAAAACCTTACCTGTTCACGACTGAAAGCTGGTATTTATACCCGCTGCCATTCGGTCAGGACTCATTCGATCGAATGAGTCCTATTCGATCGAATGGCAGACTCATTCGATCGAATGAGTCCTATTCGATCGAATGGCAGACTCATTCGATCGAATGAGTCCTATTCGATCGAATGGCAGACTCATTCGATCGAATCAGAAACTGGTTCGATCGAATGAGTATCCATTTGAAAATGCTCTTTCAAATGGATCACTTTCAGCGTGAACCACTACCTAGGTGTACAGCATACAACATAAACATTCTAAACTATTCGCCAAGCGACGGCCACAAAATGTGCACCAACAAATTCCCCCTTGGACGTTGCTTGCGAATTGCTGTAGACACCTCTTGCAATCTTCAGTCAAATCTTCTGCTTTATCTTGATAATCACGTTGAAGAATACCATCATTGCAGCAAGATTCCCCCTTAGACTGAACTCTCGGTTAATGATGCAAAGTGTTCTCCATTGCTGACATCTTCAGACTAAATAATCTGTTTAAAACAACCAACTGTAGAAATTCCCCCTCAGACGTTGACGTGTATCCCAATATATAGACATGACAATACATGCACGCTTCCGCTGCGCGACTTACTATCGGCGAATCTTCACCCACACGGTTACTTCACCAACATGTATTGGACAAATGACAGAGGCTTCCAATCCACAGCTACTCCCCCTAAACAGATTAGTTTGTATGCAGATTCATCATCGGAGACAAAGACACATCATTAACTTCGTGATTGCGAATCACCAATTTTCAACAGAATTCCCTCCACAAAGCGGAATTCTCACATGCGGAAAATAAATATTTAACATGATTGGCCCATAAATAGTCAGATGCTCCTGACTACCCCACAATAACTCAAACTCAGATTCTCTCCACAAAGCAGAATCTTCAGAATGCGGACAATAAATTAAACTTGGTTGGCCCATAAATAGTCAGATGCTCCTGACTACCCCACAATAACATCATACCTCATCAGTAATCACTTTTCTCTGTTCTTCTGTGTTCTTATAACAATCACCACTGTAGAAGCTCAATGAACAAGGGGTTATCCATTAAACTTGTAGACGATAATTCCTTCAGGTAATTGTGCTTTGTTCATCTTCAAATTTGCCGCTTTAACCGTTAAACATTTAAACGCTCTGACTTTGCCGGCAAATATCAGTGAAAATTTCACTGTCACCAAACTTTTTCTGGAATGTGATCAACATGTATAGGATGTCCAGAAAAATCTTCATCACTGACCCGACAATTAACCGAAAATTTCCCGGAAATTTTGTCGAAAAAATTTTATTTTCGCCAAACTTTTTCAGAAGACTTCCCGACTGATAAAAATGGCTTGGGCAAATTTTCGTGTAAGCGGGCGTTCCAGACTTTTTTTTTTTTTTTTTTTTTTTTTTTTTTTTTTTTTTTTTTTTTTTTTTTGGTCTGGAACATGTTCGATCGAATGAGAACTGGTTCGGTCGAATGAACCACAGATTCGATCGGATGAAGCACATATTCGATCGGATGAAGAACTGGTTCGATCAGCTATTTGAATTTGACACTTTGAGCGGGAAAACCAGTTCGATCGAATACAAACTGATTCGATCGAATGAAGACATCTGGTTCGATCGAATGAACAGGCTGTCTGGGCGGGAAAACTTGCGTTTGAATTTGACACTTTTGAGCGGGAAGACTGATTCGATCGAATCAGTCAATCGAATAGGCCTATTCGATCGAATGGGGAACTCGTTCGATCGAATGTACTGATTCGACTCCTTCAACGCCAGCCCAGAAAACGCGAAGAACACGAAGAACACACCAACAGTTTAACGTCCAGAACGCAGAAAATCAAGAGCTCGGCTTGCTAGATCGGTTGTTAGACCTTTCTAGCGGTAACCGTGGCTCTGATACCAATTGTAGGACCGGTGACGATCCGAGCAGGTTCGGGACGGAAGGTTTCAACCACAGATCAAAGATAAAAACAAACACTTTATTGATAAACGCGAACGGTTACATGCTTGTTTAAACAGAGAAATCACGATCTATGGCAGGGGGAGGTCGAGCATGGCCTCCCCCCTCATCCGGACAGCACCTGGGCTCCGGGCACGCAAAAACCTCGAAAACCTTACCTGTTCACGACTGAAAGCTGGTATTTATACCCGCTGCCATTCGGTCAGGACTCATTCGATCGAATGAGTCCTATTCGATCGAATGGCAGACTCATTCGATCGAATGAGTCCTATTCGATCGAATGGCAGACTCATTCGATCGAATGAGTCCTATTCGATCGAATGGCAGACTCATTCGATCGAATCAGAAACTGGTTCGATCGAATGAGTATCCATTTGAAAATGCTCTTTCAAATGGATCACTTTCAGCGTGAACCACTACCTAGGTGTACAGCATACAACATAAACATTCTAAACTATTCGCCAAGCGACGGCCACAAAATGTGCACCAACAAATTCCCCCTTGGACGTTGCTTGCGAATTGCTGTAGACACCTCTTGCAATCTTCAGTCAAATCTTCTGCTTTATCTTGATAATCACGTTGAAGAATACCATCATTGCAGCAAGATTCCCCCTTAGACTGAACTCTCGGTTAATGATGCAAAGTGTTCTCCATTGCTGACATCTTCAGACTAAATAATCTGTTTAAAACAACCAACTGTAGAAATTCCCCCTCAGACGTTGACGTGTATCCCAATATATAGACATGACAATACATGCACGCTTCCGCTGCGCGACTTACTATCGGCGAATCTTCACCCACACGGTTACTTCACCAACATGTATTGGACAAATGACAGAGGCTTCCAATCCACAGCTACTCCCCCTAAACAGATTAGTTTGTATGCAGATTCATCATCGGAGACAAAGACACATCATTAACTTCGTGATTGCGAATCACCAATTTTCAACAGAATTCCCTCCACAAAGCGGAATTCTCACATGCGGAAAATAAATATTTAACATGATTGGCCCATAAATAGTCAGATGCTCCTGACTACCCCACAATAACTCAAACTCAGATTCTCTCCACAAAGCAGAATCTTCAGAATGCGGACAATAAATTAAACTTGGTTGGCCCATAAATAGTCAGATGCTCCTGACTACCCCACAATAACATCATACCTCATCAGTAATCACTTTTCTCTGTTCTTCTGTGTTCTTATAACAATCACCACTGTAGAAGCTCAATGAACAAGGGGTTATCCATTAAACTTGTAGACGATAATTCCTTCAGGTAATTGTGCTTTGTTCATCTTCAAATTTGCCGCTTTAACCGTTAAACATTTAAACGCTCTGACTTTGCCGGCAAATATCAGTGAAAATTTCACTGTCACCAAACTTTTTCTGGAATGTGATCAACATGTATAGGATGTCCAGAAAAATCTTCATCACTGACCCGACAATTAACCGAAAATTTCCCGGAAATTTTGTCGAAAAAATTTTATTTTCGCCAAACTTTTTCAGAAGACTTCCCGACTGATAAAAATGGCTTGGGCAAATTTTCGTGTAAGCGGGCGTTCCAGACTTTTTTTTTTTTTTTTTTTTTTTTTTTTTTTTTTTTTTTTTTTTTTTTTTTGGTCTGGAACATGTTCGATCGAATGAGAACTGGTTCGGTCGAATGAACCACAGATTCGATCGGATGAAGCACATATTCGATCGGATGAAGAACTGGTTCGATCAGCTATTTGAATTTGACACTTTGAGCGGGAAAACCAGTTCGATCGAATACAAACTGATTCGATCGAATGAAGACATCTGGTTCGATCGAATGAACAGGCTGTCTGGGCGGGAAAACTTGCGTTTGAATTTGACACTTTTGAGCGGGAAGACTGATTCGATCGAATCAGTCAATCGAATAGGCCTATTCGATCGAATGGGGAACTCGTTCGATCGAATGTACTGATTCGACTCCTTCAACGCCAGCCCAGAAAACGCGAAGAACACGAAGAACACACCAACAGTTTAACGTCCAGAACGCAGAAAATCAAGAGCTCGGCTTGCTAGATCGGTTGTTAGACCTTTCTAGCGGTAACCGTGGCTCTGATACCAATTGTAGGACCGGTGACGATCCGAGCAGGTTCGGGACGGAAGGTTTCAACCACAGATCAAAGATAAAAACAAACACTTTATTGATAAACGCGAACGGTTACATGCTTGTTTAAACAGAGAAATCACGATCTATGGCAGGGGGAGGTCGAGCATGGCCTCCCCCCTCATCCGGACAGCACCTGGGCTCCGGGCACGCAAAAACCTCGAAAACCTTACCTGTTCACGACTGAAAGCTGGTATTTATACCCGCTGCCATTCGGTCAGGACTCATTCGATCGAATGAGTCCTATTCGATCGAATGCAGACTCATTCGATCGAATGAGTCCTATTCGATCGAATGGCAGACTCATTCGATCGAATGAGTCCTATTCGATCGAATGGCAGACTCATTCGATCGAATCAGAAACTGGTTCGATCGAATGAGGTATCCATTTGAAAATGCTCTTTCAAATGGATCACTTTCAGCGTGAACCACTACCTAGGTGTACAGCATACAACATAAACATTCTAAACTATTCGCCAAGCGACGGCCACAAAATGTGCACCAACAATTAGCTCGTTTAAGCTCCGAACGCCTGTGTTTATAAAAAAACTCAAAGTAATCGTGTTCGCTATATGATAACAATTAATATACATGAAATAACACAGATATACACATGATTTATAGCCGACCATCAGTTTCGCCCGGGTGTGTGTGTATATATATGTATATTCACTTTGGGGATGTGTGTGTACGGAGAGCGTAATTAACATCATAACTTGACCTAATCAAACACACATAACAACTTCGTGTGCCTCCTTTCTCTCAATACCGGGGGTACTAGATCCTCCATTATTCATCCTAAAGGGGAACTTGATCAAGATGGCAACAATGTCAACTACATCATACTCTGTTGTTGTTGCTGCTACTCTCTCTGTTGTAACAAGTTAATAGGTTTAATATTATATTTATGTTTTCTATTACTATAATGAAGAACTGATCAATAAAAAATCACCGGAACCTCGCTCACATCGTCTAGCTCTTGTTGACCGAAACTCAAGCTTGCCTCCGAGATCACCCGAAGCTATCTCCGCTTTCTTAGCTGCAAGACCTTAAAAATTAAAGTTTCTGGTTGTTGATGAGGATTCTATTAATTAGATCTCCCTTAAAATAGATTTCCGTCCATCTCCGTGAACCCATCTATTTCCAAGGGTTTAACAACCGAAGCAATATGTACTGGCATGATTACCCTAGCACCAGATCCATAGTGAAACGCGAGCTCAAGATCCAAAGGGTTAGAACTGAATAAGTTTAGTATTTGGTGTGTGTGGCATTGTAGGAATCATCGGCTGTGTGTATGTGTGTGTGTGACTCATTTGGTTGTGTTTTTTGTATTTTGAGTTGCTCCCTATGACTTCTATTTATACCAATTTTAGTGATGGAGCCAAACACTTGTTAACACATGACATACTCACACGACACATGTCACTAGCAAGATGAAGTGATGACACATGGCACTAAGGTGTCATGCATGTAAGTATGGTTTGTTATGACACTGACACTTGCCGCACATATGAGTCAGGCAGTTCAAATCACGACACTTGTCCCTGACCTCATCACTCATGTTGAAACCTGTCTCATTACCCGACCCACACCACAAAAATACTTAGGTGGCTCTCAAGCGGCTTGCAATGATGTGAGTGTGTACGCGTCGAGTGCTGTACGCCATTGCTAATGCCACTAAGTATGTTTAGTCGCATAAGATTATAATCTTGTGAGCCTTCTCCTTATAAGAAGCTCACAAGTTTATCATTCTTTTAATGCGGGACAACTCATATGTCAATTTCACCAATGTTTAAGTTCTCAACTACATACATTAGAGCATCGATGCCTCATTCATCTCTACTCTTTGGACTCGTTAATAACTAGATTATTAGTAGCACAAACTAATAATTACTATTAGTCACAAAGTTTCCAACAATCCCCCACATGAATGGAAATCAATCTATAAAATCATGTGCCAAATAGAGTTATCGCGATTGAGAGTTGCAGGATAAGTAGGTATTCCTTTTGAACTCTCCTTAGTGAAACATACTTAGTCTCCTAGCGGTTGGTAGAAATGTTGCCCTTGAATTAATCATTTTGATATAGATGTTATTTCATTTCACACAACACTCTTCCTGTCTGGTTAACCCCTCATTGTCGTGTCAACTCTTGGTTATTAAACACTAGCATGGTTCTGCCTAGAGCTCTTGGATTTGTGCCGCTACAAATCCATTGAAGTGACCTCACTTCTCTCTCACATAGGTGATTTGGTCCTCAAATTATTATGGTTACCATGCTCTACATATCATTAACCATCACATAGGTGATTTAATCCTCAAATCATTAAAAACATTATCGTTACCGTCATCAACATATCATTAACCATATGTTATACCTAGCCTCAGCTCTGTTACTGGCTGTCATATGAATGGACTAGGAAATTTATTTAAACACCCTTTCTGATTTAGGAGGATATAGATATTAGCTTATGTCTCAATTTATACACAAGCTATGCCCCCACAGTGACCACCTTTAGTTCATGTATGTAGGTTATCCTATTGAACCTAGATCTTGAGATCTCCAATCTCATAGGTTAGGTTTTCTTTTGCACTCACTTTCTTCATGGGCTTTATTCTCATTCCACCCCATAACTCCATATTTCATCAACCTTCGAGTTGTGGTTAGATCCAAAATCATTATCTTTGACTTCATCAAGTCAATACTAAATAATTGCAATTAAAATGAGTTGTTATAACGTGTTATTAACTTCCAAGTTAATATTGCCTATTAATATCTTTAAGACTATAACCTCCATATTCAACCCCGAATCTTGTTATAATGACTCTTTTTTTTTGAAGAAAACAGTTCTCATTTTTAGGCAAACATATCTCCATTATGCCAATAGCAGACATCTAGCTAGAATCTGATTTCAACTAATTGACATTCGGGTATAATCACCAATTATCTCATTATAACCATTGTCTACTCCATCAGGTCACATGTTTGCAATAATGTT
Source organism: Bidens hawaiensis (assembly GCF_021521415.1). Lineage (NCBI taxonomy): Eukaryota > Viridiplantae > Streptophyta > Magnoliopsida > Asterales > Asteraceae > Bidens > Bidens hawaiensis. The sequence continues at coordinate 23,193 of NW_027504484.1, forward strand.
TATTGTCAAACTTTCCAATTTCAATTGTAAGACACCCCACATTGAAGTGTTATTGGATAACATCATTCAAAACTTACTGATGGGTATTAAGAAAAGCTTTTCTTTTCTACACATGTTTGATATATAATCTCCATCATCTACCATCCCCTACATTTCTTGCATTTTTGCATTGTTTGTTTAAGTTTACTTATGGCCATACATCGACACTCATGATTCCAAACAATACCACTCCATTGTATCAGTGATTTCGTCGATGTTACCGGTAAAGGAATGCACGCCTGACCATTTTAGTGTCTTAGCTAAAGTTTGTCACAAGATGGTTAACAAACCATCACAAACTTAGAAGGATTCAAAGACACATCTAGGAGAACTTGGAAAAGTTAAGATCTACTCAAGATCCTCAGGTGTTATAATATTTCCTTAGATCGAATGAAATCCATCTTTTAACTTTTCTATACACAAACTCACTCTTGTGTATGTTTTGTATTTTCCACATTAATTAGTCTTCGTTTAGAACTATAATTAACAGGTACTGGTGTGGCATGCTTTAGACTACAATACTTGGGCATGTGAACAGAATATGCATCATTATGATTCTTCAGAACCTTAAAAGATAACATATTATCTCTTCCCAAAATTCATTTCTTACTTTAGACAAGATAACCAGATTTCATTTTACCGTTTCTAATCCTCAGTTTTAGAATGTTCACCATAGTTTATCTCATTAGCTAAGTTATAAATCATTTGCCTTTAACCTCTAAGGCTTTAAACCATTGACTCTTAGATTTTTAAACATAAGTTTACAATAGAGATGAGATCGGGACCGTACCGGTACCGACCGGCTCCCGGTCCCGAAAATCCCGGTCCCGAAAATCGCGGATTCTTGGTACCGGTACCGAAATATTCGGTTCGGTACCGGTATTTAAGGTAAAATTTCGGGAAAATTCGGGAAATACCGTCTCGTACCGTACCGGTACCGAAACTCAAACGTTGGTACCGATTCGGTACCAACGGTACCAAATCGGTACCGATTTCGGTACCTGTACCAACCGGTACCAGTCCCGAATTTGCCCATCCCTAGTTTACAATCCAATCACTTTATGACACATTATCTCAACAAGATAAATGGTACTCATCTACTATCACTGTCAAGGTCGAAATGGATCACTGAGATTGCATTCAATAGTATGGCGATTATATATGCTTATTTGTGGAACAAACCCTCCACCATAGTTCAAACAATATTGATAGTGATATAAGTACCAAAAAGTTCATCATTATTGTAATTCTCTTATCATAAATACCACAAATTTATTATATTAATTTACAATAATAACATATATTCCTTTTATATGGTTATATCACTGAAATGCACTTGTGCATTTTCTTGTTGATGCTCTCAAAATTGAATGACATATATCGTTCTTGTGTATTTCAACTTAATACCCTCACCACATTTGCACTTGGAATAATTAGATATTTGATGTCTTGTCATAGATTTATAGTCATCGGAACAACTCTCAAGTTTTTATTATGCAAATCTCTTCTTTCACTATCCATTAAACGAAATCTACAAAATAATATTTCGTAAGTCACAATACACATTGATTTATTTCAATTGCACGTGTTATCCAAAGATATTGAACAAAAAATAATGCAACGGAAATTAAAACATAATGTGTACAAATCTTTTTGATAACAATTCAAATGGGTAAATTAACGACATCTAAACATCAATTCTCAAACTGTTATTATTTTCAACACTTTCATTGTTCGACCAAGATCATCAAAATGATATTGTCTCGAGGTTTGCCTTGAGGTACTCCCTCAATGGAACTCCATGAAGTCATATCAACAATACCTCATTTCATACCAAGACTTTATTCTTGAACAGTCAATATTTGTTCATAACAGTACCAAGTTATTTTCCCGTAAATATTCTACCCGACATGTTAGTTCTCGTATAAGCAATGAACCATTTATATTTTCAAATACATATTTTGTTCCTTTCAAAATGTATCTTTATGTTTGCATTACTTTATAAACGGTTTCACAATAAGCTATTTTATTTCTAATACACACTAAACGTCACGAAACGCTTTAGCGATTATGGTTTGTAACAAACAACATTTCTAACTTTCCAGTTAGAAATAATCATTTACCCAATGTTTTGAAAGTTTACATATTAAAGACAACACCGTGTCTAAGTTACTCAGTAGAAGTTTAACGACTTCACATTACCTGGTTTAAAAATAACCCGTTTCTAACACGCTCATTAGAAGTCTAAACATTTAGACACAGATGTTTATAACCTTTGGTTATATATATAAACCTTATCTATCATTATTATTTTACCAAAATTATAATTTCTAACAAGCTCGTTAGAAAACATAAACATTAATAAAAGGGTTCTCTATAGATTTACAAATCCGCATTTTCTAATGCGATCATTAGAAAAGTCAAATGTCTAATGCTTATTATTTGCCAAAATAATAATTCTAACATGTTCATTAGAAGATTAGACAATTTCTAGCCATATTATTATATAAATATCATTGTTTACTTTGGTGTAATAAAATGACAAATATTATTGTCCACTTTAGTGTTTACGGTTCGGTTTCTAACCGGCCATCGGTTAGATTTCTCGGTCAATTTTTACTTTAAATTTCAATAATCAGTCGGTTAATTTTTAAATTTCAAACCACAGCGAAAAGTTAAACTAAACACACCTAACATTTGATCGTGTATTTTAGTTTTTTTTAATATATTTAATAATTAATTTAGTACACTGAAATTTAAAAAATTTTAATACATGATAATTACGGTTGAACACAAAGTTACACTGAAAAAAATATGTAGGCATAATAATAGAAACACAGTTTTATTTAACATTTTGTTTTTTTATGTATTTTTTATAAAAGATAATATAAAAATAAGGAATGACAAAAAAATAAGGCACGTGGCATAAGAAATTAATAATTCAAAACCAAAAATAAAATTGAAATTTCAAATGGATCGGATTGCCATAAAACGGTGACTAAACAAGTAGCCACGAGTAGTATGTAATGTCAAAGTAGTAGAGACGAATTAACCGGTAACAAACTACTCGTATCCGACTTGTATACTCTAAGAACCAGCGGTTAACCAAGATCTACTTGTATTGACTTTCTGAGCTTGCAAACTACTTGGTCCAGTTAGTCTTTTGTAAAATTACCCAGGGTGATGTATTTCGTGAGCCAAACTACCTGCGTCAGATAGTTTGTAAATTACTCGTCCTTCCGAAAATAAAAGATCTACTCATCGCGATGAAAAACATTTATGCAGTAGTCGTGGGTGTTGTTTCCGAGGCATACATCTTCTTTGCTCGTGGAGACTAACGAGTATGGAACATGCTCGTTTCAGTTGGTTTATGGCCACATGGTGTATTTTAAGTGGTTTTGTAAACTACTCGTTTGATTACACACACTACTCGTCCCTGACTAGTTTTAAATATCTATTTCTAAAATATTAAAGGAACAATTGAAATTGGCTTATGAGAAGACCTATTTTAAATTTTTTCTCTTTTTTTTATGGTACATCTTTTTTTTTTATTTGTACGTTTCATACACATTTACTTGAAATATTTTCCTTAATTAAATTAGGAGAGACTACAAATATCTATCTGTTAGTAATTTAACCTTAAATCTAATGTTTTCAGACCCGGCCTGGATATTGACCCGGACGCCTTACCAGGTTAAAGGTCGGATCGACCCGGGAAGACGGACCGCTGTTTTACCCGAATCACATCATAAATTATATATATATATATATATATATATATATATATATATGGAGATGATCATGAGAGAACTCCATTTTATGGAGATAGCTAATAATGAGGTATTTTTAATTTAATTAATAAAAAATATTTTTAAAATTATTTTTCTTTCAACCTTCTTATATGTTGTTATTCTTTACCACACAAACATATATTTTTTTTTTAAATAAAAAAACCCGTTATAATGCATATATGCAATACATCGACTTTTTTTATAATGCATATGTACAATAGTGTACATTTTGATATTTGAAATAGTGTTGAATATCATATATAGTTGTTTGTATTGTATATTTGCAATAGTCTTATATTATATGCAAAAATTAAAAAAAAATCGATATAGTGGATATGTGCATTAGTGTTGTATTACATATATGCAATAATGTGTTTTGCATACAATTATTAGTGTCGTATTTGCATATATTCAATAGTGTGTATTAGATAATGTATTTGTGTTGTATTATATGCAATAAAACACTATTTTATATATACAATACACATTAATGCACATACGCATTACATCGACGGCTTTTTTTTAGGAACAATATCATCTTATTAGAAGGAGGAAAGAAAAAAAATCACAAAATAATTTTTTAAAAATAATTAAAAATAATTCTTTACTAGTTCTCTAGTTATCTCTTTAAGAGGAGTTCTCTCTAAATCTCACCCATATATATATATATGGAAGGGTTATACTTAAAAGAAGTAATTTCCTAGGAAGACTAGGAGTAAATAATAGCTATTGGATCATGCTAATCGGTGGTTGAGATTTAAAATTACCAAAAACCGACCATGGTTTCCTACAATTACTCTTACACCATTATAACCAGCATAGTTTCCTAAAATTGTTCTTTCACCATATATTGTAATGCCATTTGTCAAAAATCTATTGGTTATTACCATTCTTAGGAAACTGAAGAGGTAGGTCCTAGCAGAGCCCAGTTGGACCCGCAAGACTCACCTTGAAGAGGGACGTTTGCGCAAGGACCAACTGGTTCCGCAGGACCCACCATGCTCAGAGATGAAGACCTTACGCGCAGTACGCCAGCTGTTCACGCAGGGAAAGCCTCCCAATGGTGAAGTACCCCGCCTGTCCCCGCAGCTGCGGATACAAGCCATCAGGGAAAGCTACCCGCACTAATAGCAAGGCTACACGCACAAGGCACTAACTCAATAATTCAGTGTCACCTGAAGGAATGAGCAAGGCGGGAATACTCCCGCCCAAATGAGCCAGTCCGTATGCTTCTGGAAGATCTTTTGTACTATACCTGCCAAGGTATGGACAAAATAGACAAGATCTGACCAAAGCAGCCCATGAACCAATCACAGGGTGACAGCTCACCGACAAACAGTACGAGGAGCATGCTCTAGTACTGTTTGTCACTATTAGCCGCTGCCTACTCACCAACCCTTGTCGTGGCACGCACATAGCCTGCAGTTGGTGGAAAAGGAATAGTACACAGCCGGCCTGGTCACTATCAGCCGCTGCCTACCCACCAACCAGCATGGCACTGTGCGTAGCCCGTAGTTGGTAGAACAGGAATATTATACAGCTGGCTATACCTGCTTGGAAACCTACCTTCGGCTATAAATACTCCAACACCTTGGAACGGTAGGATGATCTGGTATTTTACCTTCACTAGCTATTTCTCTCAATATACACATATTCAGAGCAATCTAGTCTGATTCTCACGCCGGAGGGTGGTCACAAGGAGGCACCCCCCCTTCTCAGTGACGAGCTCACGGTGTCTGTTTTGCAGGTCATCTGAAGAACATCCTTCTTTGCCGGACCTAACCCTCGTGGGAAACATTACTTAACCCCCAGATTATCCATAATCTACTCGGGGTCGATTAGTGTTTCTTCATTTGGCGCCATCCGTGCATAAAAGCTAGAACTAATTCAGTTTTTTCAAAACTTCTGAAAAAATGGTTAACGTTAGTCCCAAGGCCAGTAAGTGACCAAGAAACCCCGGTAACCACAACCCCAGCTACTGGGGGGAACACCGGCGGTTACACAAATTTTACGAACACTACCCCAGTTACCCAAGCCGGGGCAAGTGCAGTAAACAATATTTCACTTGGGTTCACTGATGCCCAGTTGGAGAAACAGACGAGGCTCCCTCGCCAAACACTTGATCAAGTTAAGGCGTGGGCCGAAGCACGTCAGAAGGAATTCCAAGCTGAGTTGGATGAACGCTTGCGTTCACTCCAACAGGCTAACGAATTCGGGAGCACTCGACAACAGCTCAACATGAACAGTGAGTGCGAGTACTCGGACGATGATTGGGAGGAATCCGACACTGACGCGAACCCTCGCCATAGGGCGAAAGGGAAGCGTAAAGAAACGGACCTCCAACCAAGAAGGAATTTCGGAGAAACCTTCAAACCAAGGAACGCGGGGGGAAACCCACGCGACTTCTCCAAAACCTTTAGACCAACTGCTGCAAATGCGGGAACATCCAAGTTTGCAAGGGACATTGCGGAAGCAATCGCCCCGAGAAGTGCCAAACAGATGTCCAACATCGGCACTTATGATGGTCTATCCGACCCAGACGATCACTTGAACAGATTCATAGCGGGGGCAACCGTCAGTAACTGGACGGAACCCACGTGGTGTTATATGTTCCAGATGACGCTGGTTGGAGCGGCCAGGGCGTGGTTTTGATCGTTTACCGGTCCACCACATCTATGATTGGGCGGACTTTCAACACAAGTTCAGCCAACATTTTCAGTCAACAGAGGAAATATACTGAAGAGCAGTGGACGATCCTCAACTGCGTGAGAGAGGAAGATGAATCTTTACTAGACTTCATCACTCGCTTCAACTCCAAAAAGCTGAGTCTGGGCAACATAAGTGAAGATCTTGTTCGCGCCGCTTTCATCCATGGCGCCGAATACCCAGAGCTTATTCGCACGTTGACGGGTAAGGACGGCATGCCATCCACATGGGATGCATCATGACGGCGGCCAAGCGCTTTGCCGAGACGGAGAAGCAACTGGGTAGGTATCTTCCCCAGAGTACACATCTCTACACGCAGAGGACCAGGGAAAACAATGTTCGGATTGCCCGGCAGAACTAGAAGAGGAAGCTAGGTATTTGGCAGTCAAGGGTAAACTTTGACACCTCATCCAGCTCTCGCCCTCTTGTTGGCGGAAGGGATAACACGCACCCTTCAAGCCAAAAACACCGGTGGACGCCACTCACCAAAAGCGTCACGGAGATATTTGCCACCGAAAAACTCCCATGGACAAAAGCTCCAATGATCCGACAACGACCTAATGCGGATCAGAGCAAATTCTGTGACTTCCACGGGACAAAGGGTCACAGTACAGAGGAGTGTACATCCTTGAAGGATATTGTTGAAACATTCGTCAAGGATGGAAGACTTGCACACCTTGTGGCGTCAATCAAGAAGGGAGGAAGGAATGATAACCGGTATAAAGGCAATGGACGAAAGCCCGTTGACATCAGCATCCACATGGTTCATGGCAACATCAGAGGAAGAAAAAGACGAACGACAGAACCATGCGAATGGAAGGAAGCTGAGGTGCGCTTCCCGTGAGTGCCAGGAGGACCCAGCAAGGAAGGCCCCATCGTCATCAAAAGCCAGCTGGGGCATTACATAACTTCCCGCACTCTTGCTGACAACGGCGCCTCGTCAACGGTTATGTACAGGCAGTTCTTCGACAAGCTAGACGACGAAGACAAAGAACGCCTGGAAACGGTTTACGCCTCAATGGAAGGATTCGACGGCAGCACAAACACCCCCCCTGGGTATCCTATCTTTCCCCGTCATTCTCATGGACGGGAAATACTCCCGCACAGAAGATGTTGACTTCGTCGTAATGAGGAAGCCACATCACGCATACGACATTCTCTTCGGGAGAGACGGGATGGCAAGATTCAACGC
>NW_027504485.1:0-30269 GCF_021521415.1 Bidens hawaiensis
CGAAGGTTAGGTCCAGCAGAGTAAGTTGTACTTCAGGGAACCTGCAAAACAGACACCGTGAGCTCGTCACTGAGAAGGGGGGGGGGTTCCTCCTTGTGACCACCCTCCGGCGTGAGAATCAGTCTATATTGCTCTTTAAATATAAAAGTATATGAATACTATTAGAGCAATTATCAAGTAAGTTATACGAGATAGTAGATGATGAAATGATAATACCATTTGCTGTCTTTTATAGCCGAAGGTGGGTTTCCAAGGGGTTTAGCCGGCCCAACACGCTACCAACTGTAACCTATGCACGTGCCCTACCTGTGAGTGGTGGATAGGTAGCGGCTGACACAGAGCAGGCGTGCCGTGCACTCTTCGTCTTCTACCAACTGCAGGCTAGGCACGTGGTCTGGCAGGAGTTGGTGGGCAGGCGGCGGCTATTGGTCACAGTGCTGTGGCGTGCTGTCTGCCACGCTGCTGTCAGTGAGCTGTCGCATTCTTGGTCAGATCTTTTGTCTTTACCTCGTCAGGTATCACGCAAAAGATCCTCCATACGGACTGGCCCATTTTGGCGGGAGTTTTCCCCCTCCCGCCTTTGCTCATTCTTTCAGGTGACACTGAATATTTGTAAGTGTTAAGCCTTATGCGTGTAGCTATGCTGTGCGGGTAGCCTTCCCTGATGGCTTGTATCCGCAACTGCGGGAACAGGCGGGTTACTTTACCATTGGGAGGCTTTTCCCTGCGTATGCAGCTTGCATACTGCGCGTAGGCTTCTCTGAGCATGGTGGGTCCTGCGGGAGTAGATGGTCTTTGCGCAGACATCCCTGTTCAAGGTGAGTCATGCGGGACCAACTGAGCCCTGCTGGGACCTACCTCTTCAAGTCCCCCAGTCCAATGTTCTTCTCACGAATGTCTAATAAAGTGAGGTGAACTTTTGGACTTAAGCAAAGGTTTTGAAAAGGGGTTTTTGTAAGGTTTTCCATGGGGGTTCTTCCCGCGGAAGTCCTTGTCACTTGCAGAAATTCCCGAGTTTCCTGCTTGGTCTTTGGGTATGATGCGGGTAGGTCTGTAACCTCCTCGCAAGTCAGGAGCATTGAGTCTTAGTTGTGCGGATTCTCCCTGTGGTTCTGGTAGTTTTTGAACATAGTGATCAATTATGTTTAAACCACCAATTCCATCTTGGAGCCTCAAACAACGTAGTACTCGATGTTCCCGCTATGCGGGGATATTATTTCCGTTTTCACAAGCATTGCCCAGAAGATCCTTCCTGGTTTCAATTCTCAGCGGGTGCTAGGTATGTGAAGGGTTTTGCCTTTACACTGTACCTGCATCCGTCTTACGGTTACTTTACTTCCAAGGTATTCCTGGCGTCCATTCCCTGCGGGTGCTAGGTATGTGAAGGGTTTTGCCTTTACACTGTACCCGCACCCGTCTTATGGTTACTTGGTTGCCAAATATTTTGGCTTCAATTCCCTGCGGGTGTTAGGTATGTGAAGGGTTTTGCCTTTACACTGTACCCACACCCGGCTTATGGTTACTTGTTTGCCAAGGTAAGGGGTATTTTCCCGCTTACTTTTTTGAACCTTAGTCTTCAAATTTTTAAATTTTGAAATTTGAAGAGTTGGTGGATGGATAACAACCCAATACCTCAAACGTCGTGCGACGGTTTCTTCTGACTGTGTCAGGACGTGCCAGAAGTTATGGCAACATGACATTATGTGGTCATTCCAGTTGCTTTTTCAGGCGCGTGGGCACTGGATTTCGGGCGCGTAGCCGCGAAATCTCTGGCACACGTCCTTTTGACAGCTGTTGCCAGCTTGCCTTTGCCACGCGTCATAGTTTCATTGCACCTTTGATTTCTCTCTCTTCCGTATTAAATTCATCGCATTAATTGCGATTACTATATAAAGGGGGAGAGGGTTATTTGCAATTCACACTTTCCACTTTCATCTCTTCTTCTCCAGTAATTTCCGGCGAATTTCTCTTTTTCGGTAAAGCATTACTCTGAAATCTCTTCTTTCTTCCACCATGTCTTCTCACGATGCTGATGATCAGAAGACTGCTGGCGAATGCCAGTGTTCTCTTCCTGTCGAGCTGTACCAGTATATCGTCAGGAAGTTCATGCTCGGGTCTCTCGAGCCTGAGTTTCCTGAGCCCCACCATACTGTGTACAATGCCCCTAGTGGCAAGATCGGGGTTTATGCTGCATTCTTTGTCTACGGGAACCTTAGGTTTCCGTTGACAAAGTTTGTGTACCGTGTCCTAGAGAGGCACGGTGTGCACCTGACAGAGGTGCACCCCATGGCCATTGCCAAGGTCCGGCACTTTGAGTGGGTGTGCCGGATACTGGGCCTTGAGCCCCTCGTTGACCGCCTGATGACCTTCTATACTTGGAGGTGCATCCAAGGGTGGTACACTCTTACAACCCGTATCAAGGGTTTAAAGATTTGTACCACCGAGCGGAGTCTTCGCTCATGGAGAAGAGAGTTCTTCTTCATATCCGCTCGAGCCATCCCCATTGCCATGAAGTTCAAGAATGGCCAGACGCTTCCGAACCTTCCCGCCATCAACTATGAGGAGGCGGAATGGTTCGCGAAGATATCCCGGGTCCAGTCCCCGGTTTTCCGTTTTCCGGAGTCGGCGATGGTGATGCTGGGGATGAGCCGGGTGTGGAAGGCGGCGAATGCGGATAAGGTTCCGATCGTCCTCGAATATGGTTCGAACTCTGTCCCTTATGGTATGTCTTGTTTCTTTTTGCTGACTTCGATTTTTTCTAACTTTCTTGTTGATTTCAGAGGGTAACGATCTTCAGTCGCTCCTGAATCCGCGGGAGGAAGATGGTCCTGCGCGGATGGGTACTCGTGCTCTGGACGAGAACGAGTTGCCCATCTTAGAGCAGACCGCGGGTCGGTTCGTGGAGGTTTACCCGCCGGGCCAAGAGATCTTGAGCCACCGACGGCCAGGTAAGCCTATCTTCTATCCTGAACCCCTCAATGCTGTGCCTGCTGCTGGAGTTAACATGTCTTCTTCTGAGGAATCCGCAGAAGGTCCTCCGCTGGTGCGGAAGAAGAAGGCTGCCGTCGGGAAAGGCAAGGAGAAGGTCGCCTCTACGGCCGACCCGGTAGTCCTATCTGACTCAGAATCAGATAGTGCAGAAGTGGCGGGGAAACCCGGTGGTGAGGAGACCACCGCTCCGGAGGCTATAGCTGTTACCTCCGGGGAGGAAACGACGACGACGGTTACCGGTGTCAAGAGGCCGGTTCCCTCGGGTTCGCCCCCGCTCGTCCGTACGTTCAAGCTCAAGAGACCCCGTAAGTACCATCATGATTCTTGTCTAAATTTATTTCAAATAAATTTTTCTAACACTTTTGTTTGTGCAGGTGTGGATGTTAACGCATTCCAGGGTGGATTTGGAGCGAGTATTCCCCCGCCAATGACGGTAGGCTCGGTCAGCCTTCCCGAGGCGTCGACCCAGGCGCCTGCGCCTGCTTCCGCTGGTTCCAGCCTTCCTGAGGCTGTTCCGGCTGAGAAGATGTCTCCGCCGGCTGTGAGTGCAATTTTTACAGCATCTCTCACGGAGCCGGCGGTTACTGCTGCTGAGGAGGCGGCGCCAACAATGGCAACCACAGCGGCTGCCACTATGCCTGCGCCCCCGGCACCGACGGCCGAACCATCAGGTATGCGCCGGGCTTCCCGCCGATCTATGCCACCTTCCCGTCTGCCTGACCTGTTGGATGGATTTCCTTTAGGTTCAGGTGATGGGTCTGGCGGCTATCGGCCTGTTATTGACCCTACAGGTACGTAGGGTTCTTTTTCCCTTATATATTTTTATCATCTTTTCCTAACTGCCTTTGTTTCTTTTGCAGTGTCGGATTCCAATGAAGTGTATGTTCCAAGATGGAACATACGCCGAGGAACAACCCTTCGCACCCCTGTGGAGTGCGTGGACTGGGCTCGCCACGCTGCTCCTCATGGTGCGTTGGGGGAAGCCATGGCTAGCTACCAAGAGGGTAGGCTAACCAATGAGCTTCGGGTTCTCCAGGCCCGGACGCAGCCCCGCGTCGAGCTGCTTTGTCGTGAAAACGACAAGTTAAAAGCAGCGTGCGCCAAAGATGTATCTGAAGCGCGGGCTCTTCGGGAGGAGAACCGGCAGTTGGCCGCTGCCGCAGCCGAGAAGGAGAAGGCATTCAAGGCCCTCGAGGTTGAAGTCCAGGCGCGACTCGAGGCCCGCTCCAAGGCTGCCCAAGCTGTGAATGAACAGCTTCGGCTGGCCAAGGAGACTGCGCGAAACTCAACTGAGAGGGCTGCCAAGGCTGAAGCTGTTGCTGAGCCACTTCGCGAAGAGAATGAGCAGCTTAAATGTAAATTAAAGGCTCTTCAGCATGCTCATGACGCCTTGGCAATGGAAGATGCCAAGAAGCTGCAGGAGATCCTTGACCAGAGGGGGGTGCTTGACCGCACTGAAAGGAAACTCAAAAGCGTCGAAGAAGCTGCCGCCAAGGAAGTTCAACTTGCCAACCTTGATAAAAGCGGAGCCGAACGTGCTTACAAAGAAAGTCAAGCTACCCTCCAATGGCTGCTTCGAGAAGCGTTGCCTCAGGTATCCTCTTTTTTTTCTTCTCTTTCTACTTGTAATTAGAAAATGTTCTAACTTGTAATTTTCTTTTGTAGGTTGTGCGTCGGGTCCTTTCAGAGACCTCTTACGACGATGCAATGAGCGCAGCCCTCAACGCTTCTCATGAGGATGGGGAGAAGACTGGCTTCCTGCTTGGTCTAGGGTTTGCTGAGAGAGGCTTTCCGCCCTCCAACTTCCCTTTATTCAATGTTAACACTGCAGCTGCTTATGACCAAGCAGTGAACCAGTACGCTGCCTTCCCGCATCCGGTGGTGGAGAAGGTGAATGAAGCTGCTGCTGATGATGGGCTAAACATCCTTAAGACTTTCCTTGGACAGCCGCGCTCTGACGGTGCTGGTCCAAGCGGAGGTGGTCCTGAAGCCTGATCCTGAAGTTCCCTTCCCACTGCTAGGATAGACTTAGCTTTGTATAGATTTCTTTTAGGCGGGTAGTTACCCGGCCACTGTTGTAATATATCATTGAAATATACGATTGTTATTCCTTTCATTGGATTCTTTGCTTTATAAACTTATGACTTGCATACTTAGTTTAAATTAGCAATTTTCCAAGTGTTTAGAATAAGTTAACCTGTGAACGTGGTTGATGATGGGTTAGAGTTTTGCTTCCTCCTTCGTGATTGTGCGGGTATAACCGTCACTTGCACTTGGTAGGATGGCTGAACTTTTGCCTTCATCTGACCGCGTGTAGGTTTTTCTTATCCTTTTTTAAGTGTTCATAAGTTAACCTTTTAACGTGGTAGATGGTAAGTTAAGTTTGGCTTCCTTGTTTGTGATTGTGCGGGTAAGACCGTCACTTGCACTTACAAGGATGGCTAAACTATACCTACATCTGACCTGCGTGTAGGTTTTCCTTAGAACTTTTTTAAGTGTTCATAAGTTAACCTTTTAACGTGGTAGATGGTAAGTTAAGTTTGGCTTCCTTGTTTGTGATTGTGCGGGTAAGACCGTCACTTGCACTTACAAGGATGGCTAAACTATACCTACATCTGACCTGCGTGTAGGTTTTCCTTAGAACTTTTTAACATTTTGGCGTTGTGTTTATGCGGGTATTGCCGCCTTCCACACGCAACTACTTCTTCCCGTAAGGGAAGTTCATAGGTTACAAGCTATCAATACATCATGAAAGGAGAATCATTTCCATTAGAAGTGGCTCTAGGCCTTTTCTTTACAAGTTGGAATTGATCTACATATAACATTTGCGTAATTGAGCTCCATTCCATGTTCTAGGGATGGGAGTGCCATCGAGCCTTTCGAGCCGGTATGCGCCCTTTCCCAGAACTTCTTTGATAACGTATGGCCCTTCCCAAATCGGGGCCAACTTTCCTGGGCGTTGTTGGTTCGAAGCCTCGTTGTTACGCAGTATGTAGTCTCCTTCATTGAAATTGCAGAGTTTTACCCGCGTGTTGTAGTATTTTTGCATTTGTCGTTTGTAGTTTTCTTCACGCACGGCGGCTAAGTCTCTGCGCTCTTCGGTTAGCATAAGGTCTAACCGTCTTTCCGCATCATTGTCTTCTGGTTGGATTAAGACCCTTGGTGAGGGTAGACCGATTTCGACTGGGATCATGGCTTCAGTGCCATAAGTGAGACTGAACGGGGTTTCTCCCGTACTGGTCTTCTTCAGCGTTCTGTTTGCCCAAAGGACGTGTGGAAGCTCGTCCACCCAACCGGATCTATGTTCCAAGAGTCTTCTCTTTATGCCTTCGACGATGCTCTTATTTGCTCTTTCCACCTCACCGTTATCTTGCGGGTGTGCCACTGAGGTAAAGGTGTGGGTGATTTGAAGTTCTTTCAGCCACTGCTGTAGCTTCTTGTCAGCAAAGTTGGTGCCATTATCGCTTACCAAATTCTGTGGAAGCCCAAAACGACAAATAATAAATTCCCAAATGAATTTTTTGATATGCTTTGCGGTTGTTTGGGCTAAAGGTTTCGCTTCTATCCATTTGGTGAAGTAGTCAATGGCTACCACTAGGAACTGAACATTCCCAGCTGCTGTAGGAAATGGGCCTGTCACGTCAATGGCCCACTTCTGAAATGGCCACGAGGAAGTGACAGGAACAAGTTCATTTTTCGGGCGATGCGTGTTGGGTGCGTAAAGCTGGCAAGATCTGCATTTTCTGATGTATGCCAACGCGTCCATATGCATCCCCGGCCAGAAGTATCCCGCGTTGTTTAGCTTGGCTACCACAGCGCGGGGGCCTGCGTGTACTCCACAGATGCCTTCGTGAACCTCCCTTAGGAGGTAGTCAGCATCTTGGTTGTCCACGCATCTTAACAATGGGCCAAGAAAGTTACGTCTGTAAAGGGTGTCATTGACCAGCTGATAATTCAGTGCTTTACAGCGTAGTTTTCTTGCCTGTGACTTTGACTCTGGTAACGTTCCTGCTTCAAGGTATTTTATTATTGGGGTCATCCATGTTTCTGTACCGGTTTGGATGACACAAATTTCCTTGTGCGGGACTGATGGTGTTTCGAGGAGTTCAACGCGGATGTCCTTTCCCAAGTGGGTGAAGGCCAGTGATGCAAGCTTGCTTAACGCATCCGCAGATTTGTTTTCGCTGCGCTTGACGTGTATCACTTTACAATCATTAAAATCGCGCATGATGGCTTTGGCCTGGGCAAGGTACAGGGCCATTGTGTCGTTCACAGCCGTGTACGTCCCGTTTATTTGGTTTGCCACTAGCATGGAATCTACATGGGCTTCCAAATTTTTTACACCCATTTTACGCGCAATCCTCAATCCGGCCAGGAATGCTTCATATTCAGCTTCGTTATTCGTACTTGGAAAATCCAGCCGAATAGCATAAGTATATTCCTGGCCTGCTGGATTTGTTAATTTTAACCCTGCGCCTGAACCCTCGTTACTAGCTGCTCCATCAGTGTAGAGTCGCCAGACCTCATTGATTTCGTGTGCTGGGGAGGGTTGAACCTCCTCCTGACACTCTTTCTCCCGTGAAGCGGGGACTTCTGCAATAAAATCAGCCAGGACCTGGCCTTTAATGGCTGGTCTCGGCTTGTATTGAATCGCATATTCTCCCAATTCAATTGCCCATTTGGCTAGACGTCCCGATAACTCGGGTTTGCCTAGAACATTTGAGAGTTTGAAGTTGGTGAGAATAGTGATTGGGTGACCCTGGAAATATCGTCTCAACCTGCGTGAAGCGTGTATAAGTGCCAAGACTAGTTTTTCCAGGGTAGAGTACCGGGTTTCCGCGTCTGCCAGCACGCGGCTAACATAATAGATTGGCATCTGGATGCCTTTTCGTTCTACAAGCAGGACTGCCCCGGTTGCTCTATCTGTTGCGGAGAGGTATAGGATTAACTCCTCCCCCGCTTGTGGTGCTGTGAGTGTTGGGAGTTCGATCAGGCGTGATCGAATCTCCTGAAAAGCTGCTTCCGCTTCTGGTGTCCAGCGGAAGTGCGTTTTCTTTAAACAATTTCTTAGCGTTGACACAAAAGGGAACGACCTATCCGCATGGTTTGCCAAAAAGCGGTTAAGCGCGACTAGTCGTCCATTCAGTGTTTGAGCCTGTTTTATGGTGGTAGGTGATTCCATTTTGACAATGGCTTCGACCTTTTCAGGGTTCGCTCTGAAGCCATCTTTAGTAATAATGACTCCCAAGAACTTCCCTTCTTCCACCCCAAATGAACACTTGCTCGGGTTGAGCTTCATGTTTATCTTTCTGAGCGTGTTGAAAGTTTCGTCAATGTCTTTCAACATCGCCTCTGGCTCGGGGCTTTTGATGACCAAATCATCCATATAGACTTCCAAGTTTCTCCCAATTTGGGCGTGAAACTCTTTGTCCATTAGTCGTTGGTACGTGGACCCCGCGTTCTTAAGTCCGAATGGCATCATTTTATAACAAAATGTGCCATCGGGCGTCCGAAAGGAGGTTTTGTCCTGGTCATCTACAGCCATGTGGATTTGATGGTACCCCTTATACGCATCCAAGAAGCATTTAAGGCGAAATGGTGCCACCGAATCCACCTTGAGATCAATTTCTGGCAACGGATAACAATCTTTGGGGCATGCTTTATTCAAATCTTTGAAATCTATGCACATGCGCCATTGTTTGTTATTCTTCGGTACCATTACGGGATTTGCAACCCATGTTTGATATTTGCTAACGCGCACGATGCCCGCGTCAAGGAGTTCCTTGACTTGGGTTCTGCACGCGTTGGTTTGCTCGGGCCCCATTACTCTGCGCTTTTGTACGATCGGCGTAACGGCCGGATCGCATTTGAGCTTATGCTCTGCCTTACTCCGGGGTACACCAGTCATGTCGGCTGGTGTCCACGCGAAGATGTCTGCGTTTCGCTGCAGTAAGCGCTTGAGTAAGGTGCGTGTTGGATCAACAATTGTCGGGCCAATGGTAACGGCCTGATCGGGATATTTCCCATTGAATGCCCACTTTTCAGGTTCAGTGATGGTTTGTTTGGCCATCTTCGGTTTGGGTTTAGAGGAGACGGATGCGATGCATACCTGGGGAATGCCCGTGATCATCGCTACGCCTTCAGTTGTTGGCCATCCCATCATGCCGTGGACTGAGGATACCACGGCGTTGAATCTTGCCATCCCGTCTCTCCCGAATAGGATGTCATACGTATGATGTGGTTTTTTCATTACAACAAAATCCACATCCTCCGTGCGTGAATAATTCCCATCGGTGAGAGTGACGGGGAAAGATAGGGTGCCCAAGGGAGTGTTCATGCTGCCGTCAAACCCTTCCATTGAAGCGTAGACCGTCTCCAGGCGTTCCTTGTCTTCATCGTCTAGCTTGTCGAAGAACTGCCTGTACATCACTGTCGACGATGCGCCATTGTCAACGAGGGTGCGGGAGGTGATGTAGTGCCCCAGCTGGCTTTTAATGACAATGGGGCCTTCTTTGTTTGGGCCTCCCGGCACTCGCGGGAAGCGCACTTCTGCTTCCTTCCATGCGCATGGTTCGGTCATCGGTCTCTTTCTTCCTCTGACCTTACCATGGACCATGTTGATGCTGATGTCGACGGGCTTTCGTCCGTTACCCCTGTACCTGTTGTCGTTCCTTCCTCCCTTCTTGATAGATGCCACGAGGTGTGCGAGCCTCCCATCCTTGACGAATGTCTCGACGATGTCCCTCAAGGATGTGCACTCCTCAGTGCTATGGCCCTTTGTCCCATGGAAGTCACAAGACTTGCTTTGATCCGCATTGGGTTTCTGTCGGATCGCTGGGGCTTTTGGCCATGGCAGTTTTTCCGTGGCAAATATCTCCGTGACGCTCTTGGTGAGTGGCGTCCAACGGTTTTTCCGGTTCGAAGGGTGCGTGTTGTCCCTTCCGCCAACCAGAGGGCGAGAGCTTGAGGGGGTGTCAAAGTTTATCCTTGACTGCCAAATACCTTGCCGCCTCTTTTTGTTTAGCCGGGCGGTTCTCACATTGTTCTCCCTTGTCCTCTGTGTGTAGAGGTTTGTATTCTGGGGGAGATCTCTTCCCAGCTGTTTCTCCGTTTCGGCAAAGCGTTTGGCTGCCGTCATTATGGCATCCCATGTGGATGGCATGCCGTCTTTACCTGTCAGAGTGCGGATAAGTTCTGGGTACTCAGCGCCCTGAATGAAAGCGGCGCGAACGAGGTCTTCGCTGATGTTGCCCAGACTCAGCTTCTTGGAGTTGAAGCGGGTGATGAAGTCCAGTAAGGATTCATCCTCTTCTCTCACACAGTTGAGGATCGTCCACTGCTCCTCAGTGTGCTTCCTCTGTTGACTAAACTGTTGACTGAACTTGTTCTGGAAGTCTGCCCAGTCATAAATGTGGTGGACCGGTAAACGGTCGAACCATGCTCTGGCTGCTCCTACCAGAGTCATCTGGAACATGTAGCACCACGTGGGTTCCGTCCAGTTACTGACGGTTGCCCCCGCAATGAACCTGTTCAGATGGTCATCTGGGTCGGATAGACCATCGTATGTGCCAATGTTGGACATTTGTTTGGCACTCCTCGGGGCGATTGCTTCTGCAATGTCCCTTGCAAATTTTGACCTTCCTGCGTTTGTGGCAGTAGGTCTAAAGGCCTTGGAGAAGTCACGCGAGCTTTTTTCCGTGACTGGTTGGAATGCTTCCCCAAAATTCCTTTTTGGCTGGGGATCCGTTTCCTTACGCTTCCCTTTCGCCCTATGGCGAGGGTTCGCGTCGGTGTCGGAGTCTTCCCTCTCGTCGTCTGAGTACTCGTACTCACTACTCATGTTGAGGTGCTGGCGAGTACTACCGAATTCCTCAGCTTGTTGGACTGAACGCAAGCGTTCGTCCAACTCAGCCTGAAATTCTCTTTGACGTGCCTCGGCCCATGCCTTCACTTGATCAAGTGTTTGGCGAGGGGCTCGAGTTCGTTTTTCCAGCTGGGCATCAGTGAATCCCAGTGGAATATTTACTCCACTTGCCCCTACATGAGTGACTGGGGTAGTGTTCGTAAAATGTACTTCACTTGCCCCAGCTTGGGTGGCTGGGGTAGTGTTTGTAAACATTGTGTTGCCGGTGTTTACCCCAGTGGCTGGGGTTGTGGTTACCGGAATTTCTCTAGTCATCTTGGAAGTTTTGAAAAACTGGAGAAAGATGTAGTTCTAGCTTTATGCACGGATGGCGCCAATGAAGAAACACTAAGTGACCCCGGGCAGATTATGGGTAATCTGGGGGCTAAGTAATGTTTCCCTCGAAGGTTAGGTCCAGCAGAGTAAGTTGTACTTCAGGGAACCTGCAAAACAGACACCGTGAGCTCGTCACTGAGAAGGGGGGGGGTTCCTCCTTGTGACCACCCTCCGGCGTGAGAATCAGTCTATATTGCTCTTTAAATATAAAAGTATATGAATACTATTAGAGCAATTATCAAGTAAGTTATACGAGATAGTAGATGATGAAATGATAATACCATTTGCTGTCTTTTATAGCCGAAGGTGGGTTTCCAAGGGGTTTAGCCGGCCCAACACGCTACCAACTGTAACCTATGCACGTGCCCTACCTGTGAGTGGTGGATAGGTAGCGGCTGACACAGAGCAGGCGTGCCGTGCACTCTTCGTCTTCTACCAACTGCAGGCTAGGCACGTGGTCTGGCAGGAGTTGGTGGGCAGGCGGCGGCTATTGGTCACAGTGCTGTGGCGTGCTGTCTGCCACGCTGCTGTCAGTGAGCTGTCGCATTCTTGGTCAGATCTTTTGTCTTTACCTCGTCAGGTATCACGCAAAAGATCCTCCATACGGACTGGCCCATTTTGGCGGGAGTTTTCCCCCTCCCGCCTTTGCTCATTCTTTCAGGTGACACTGAATATTTGTAAGTGTTAAGCCTTATGCGTGTAGCTATGCTGTGCGGGTAGCCTTCCCTGATGGCTTGTATCCGCAACTGCGGGAACAGGCGGGTTACTTTACCATTGGGAGGCTTTTCCCTGCGTATGCAGCTTGCATACTGCGCGTAGGCTTCTCTGAGCATGGTGGGTCCTGCGGGAGTAGATGGTCTTTGCGCAGACATCCCTGTTCAAGGTGAGTCATGCGGGACCAACTGAGCCCTGCTGGGACCTACCTCTTCAGTGATAAACTAATTATTGCTCGTTACAAAAATAGACGCATAATCATTAAAAGATAACACACCAGTATAGTATATTCAGTAAAAAAATTAATTATCATGATAATGAATTGAAGGTGATCAGGTGGTCCTTTAAACACATATGGGCACCTAAAACAAGAAGCCACAATATTTAGATATCATCTTATCATTTGTACTGCTTGTTTCTGTATCACCCATCAATCCATCATTACCATACAAACCATTTACAGATTCTGTTTTTTTCATGAAAGTTACTAAATATACTGAAGAGGTAGGTCCCAGCAGAGCCCAGTTGGACCCGCAAGACTCACCTTGAAGAGGAACGTCTGCTCAGAAACCAACTGGATCCGCAGGACCAACCATGCTCAGAGACGTGACGTCCTTACGCGCAGTACGCAAGCTGGTCCCGCAGGAAATGCCTCCCAATGGTGAAGGACTCCGCCTGTCCCCGCAGCCTCGGATACAAGCCATCAGGGAAGGCCACCCGCGCAGCAAGGCTACACGCACAAGGCACTTAGCTCTCAATCACTCAGTGTCACCTGAAGGAATGAGCGAAGCCGGGAACAATCCCGCACAAGGGCGGGAGGGGGAATACTCCCGCCCAAGTAAGCCAGTCCGTACGATACGGGAAGATCTTCTGTACTGTACCTGACGAGGTATGGGAAAAAGATCTTACTAAAGATACGACAGCTTATTGACCACAATATGGCGAGCAGCATGCTCCTGTACTGTGTCACTATTAGCCGCTGCCTACTCACCAACTACTGCCATACCACGTGCGTAGCCGGCAGTTGGTGGAAAAGGAATAGTACACAGCAGGCCTGGTCACTATCAGCCGCTGCCTACCCACCAACTACCAGCAGGGCACGTGCGTAGGCCACTGTTGGTGGAACAGGAACACTGTTGCAGCCGGCCACACCTCCTTGGAAACCTACCTTCGGCTATAAATACCACAAATGGTATGATCAACATATCTTATCTTATATCATCATATATACCTGATATCTGCTCTAGCAATCTCTTAATATACACTTATATTTAAAGAGCAATCTAGTCTGATTCTCACGCCAGAGGGTGGTCACAAGGAGGAACCCCCCCCCCCCTTCTCAGTGACAAGCTCACGGTGTCTGTTTTGCAGGTTATCAGAAGAACCATCTTCTCAGGGTCTAACCCCTCGTGGGAAACATCTAACCCCCATGTTACCAGTAATCTGCCCGGGGTCCGGTTAGTGTTTCTTCATATACAAATATGATTGTTCATGAAATATTGTTCATATCAAGGTTGTAACCTTGATTATTTGAATTCGAATATATGTATATAATGCAATGTTACGCGTGGCTTTGAAAAGAAATCGTGATCAAGATAGCAATTCCAAAACGAGCGTAAGATGTATGTATTTTTATTACTAAATTAAAATCAATAATCTATGATATAGTGGTCTAATGATATGGCGTTTGTCTTACAAAATGTGATCCGAGTTC
Organism: Bidens hawaiensis; assembly: GCF_021521415.1. Classification (NCBI taxonomy): domain Eukaryota; kingdom Viridiplantae; phylum Streptophyta; class Magnoliopsida; order Asterales; family Asteraceae; genus Bidens; species Bidens hawaiensis. The sequence continues at coordinate 13,659 of NW_027504485.1, forward strand.
AAAAATTATGAATCAATATAATCACATATAAATTAACAATACACATGATTCTCCTTGTTCTTACATTTCATTTGATTCTCATTTAAACTTTTCTATATGCATATATATATATATATAGGGGAAGGTTAACGTACAAATGAAATTAACGTGCTAAACATGAGAATCAAATAGAGTAATTATATATATAAGTAGAGTAAGTATGTAATTACATCATAGAATAATTACATAATTACGCTATGATAATTACTCTACTTGTATATAAAATTACTCTATTTGATTCTCATGTTTAGCATGATAATTTCATTTGTATTTGATCCAAACCCTATATATATATATATATATGTTTTTGTTTTTTCTTTCACCAGCCAATTAACGAAATTGCATTAAAACAAAGGAAACTAGCAACAAAATTATAAAACCAAACAAATTACAACAAGAAACCAACGACTAAAACTAAAATGTACAATAGATCAAATGCACCCGTTACAAGTACACCAGCCCTGAAACATCCTCCCAAAGGAGCGTAAGGTAGGGATGTGAGAAACCATGTGCGATCGATTGCTATCACGGATCTAATCTATTGATATAAGATACGATTAGAATACGTTAACTATGTGTACTGTGTGTGTTGAGAGAGTATTTGGACAGAGTAACGAGGCTCAATTGATAATAATAAACTTTGTAAATTAAACGATAAGTTACAACGGATATATAGAAGATGACCTCACTCATAAACGTGTATCAACAGGATGTCCAAGCTGCTCGACACTAGCTCCAAAAATGCCCGTACGATTTTTGCTCGGTTTGTAAATGACCAAATCGGCTTGGTTCGGTTTGTAAAGGAGTCAAGCACGAGCAAAGGTACGCTTGGTTACTTTGGTTCGGTTGGATAGAATTAATTTAATTTATCTTCTCCCTCGCTTCAAGTTTTAAGGTAACTAAGAGTTTGTTTACAAGTACATTATACTAGAATTCAAACTTGTTTTTTTATAAAAAATTTGCAAGCTATTAGAAGTTTGTCTAAAAGCTACTTATTTGTTTCAGGTTCGTCATATCCAACTTAAAACCCTTTCTTATAAAAATATTAAAGTGAAAACATAACTAATGCCCAGAAATTTGCTCGTTGCTCGTTGCTCGTTCAAAAACTGGTTGGGAAATGCTCATTTGAGTTTGGCTCGGTTCGTAAATGAGCCGGGCAATGCTCGGAAAATGCGCTCTCAATTTTGACTCATTTTGTAAATGAGCCGATCGGACAACACTATGATTGTGTATCAATATATTTATTAATGTACGTAAATTAGTTAATAAGATAAATAATAAACAATAAACAAGCCGAGTTTGAGCTTTAAAAGTCAAGCTCGACTTAAGCCAATTACGGGCTCAAGCTCTAGTAAGTTAAACAAACCTAGCTTGATCATAAATAGGCTTAACCCGTTACTATAATTCATATACGCATACATTGATTTTCGAGTTTAAGATCAGCATTAATTATTAATTCTTTTAAACAACAATGTAATCTACTCCTATTAACGCTACACCAATGTCTATATATCTTGGGCCAACTTAGGGCCGGCTCCGAGAAGGCGAAAATTGTTTTGGACCAAAAGCGAAAAAAAAATTTTGCCTTAAGTAAAAGGAACATTTTGTGGGGTTTAAACAACTTAATTTTAGATGGGCTTACTTGATTATGATGTGAGTTGTGTAAAAAACTTTTTTTATAAAAATAAGATTAGAACCCATGAACTTTTGTTTTGGTTATATGTCATACTCATTTGTCACTAGACCAAGCTGGTGATTATGTAATTGTGTTTAAACATTGATTATACATATTTTTTTTCCATAAAAGTACATATAAATTTTTTTTTTAAATTTTGGGCCTCGCAGGGTGTCGGGCCTGTGGTCGTCGACTACCTTGTCATACCCTATAGCCGGCCTTGTCATACCCTATAGCCGGCCCTGGGCGGACTCACCATATATGCTAACACCGTAGTCACTTCACTCACTTGATTACAGTGATTTTTCGTTGCATAGCAAAGCTATAGGTAACGTTTTTTTTATTATTGACTACCATCGACCTTTAACACAAAGATCATCTTCTAACATACAAAGATACAATTGGTTTATTTATTATTAAAAATATATATACAGCCTTTAGAAGATAAAGCTCAGACAGTACAGAAAAAACATAAAAAAAAGGTAAATAAATGTCCCTTGCAGAAAACTCATGAAATGGTGTATCATGTGACGTTTTATCACAATGATACCTGTGTGTGTGGCTCCAACTTTATCTTGTCAATATATAATGTTTTGTCTTGATGTTTCATCTGGCACAGAATTAGCATTTTGCAGATAGGGTTTTTTAATATATATTAGGGTTGTGTGGCATCTTTTTTGCCTTTAAACTTCATCATTGGTTGATATGAAACACACACTACAAAACACCTAAAAAACACACATCTATATACATATATATAACTTATATCTATGTGTTCATTTTTCCTGAACTCATTTTTCTTTTGAGTATTTCAATCAACATAGATCATGACTTCGATTTACTTAGATTCATCGTCTAATGATCGGTATCATGAACACCAATTCTTTAGCACTGGTGATCAACACCATGATCACCAGTTTTTGAACCCTAATTCGCAAGATTCATCGTCTTCGAACTCTCTCACTTGCCATCTTTTCTTTAACCCTATTACTACCCATGATCAAGATGAGGTTTTTAATAAAGATCTATCACTTCCATCACAAAATGAGGTAATCAAAATGGGTTGTATATTATTTGATGAAATAAAAAAAGGGTTTTCTTGGCTTTTTGTATAATTCCCAAATCAAGAATCTTTTTATTCAATCTATTTTGATCATTTCTTTGTTCAAATCAAGAAAGTTTTTCTTGGCTTTTTATGCGGTAACTAGATAAAGATCGAATCTTTTTAGTTTAATGTTTGTTTGTATTTATCTTTTGATCGATCATTTGTTTTTTTTGCTCAATGTAGGATGATAGATTCGGATCACGGGCATATGATGTTGATCGTGTCGAGAACCAAGACGAGAGAGGCCTAAGCGCGAACGATGAACTTAAATTTTCTTTATGGAAGAGGGAAACTTATGATCATGTGAATGATGAAAACCAACTGAAGTGGATGTCTTCCAAGATGAGAGTAATGCTTAAGATGAAGAAAACAGATCCATCAAAAAGTAATACTTTACGATCACCCGTAAAAGAACTAAAGCTTGAAGATCATCATGATCATCAAGAACCAACATCATCACCAATGGATGAGACTGTCCACTCAAACACTTCAAACAACATCCCAATTAGGGTTTGTTCTGATTGCAATACAACCAAGACTCCTCTATGGAGAAGCGGACCTCAAGGTCCTAAGGTATATTTCACTACTAAACAAATGAGTATCAACAGAAAATGATAACGATGAATGATCAGAGAGATCATTGTCACCTTTATTGTTAATTAAATCATAACCTAATTTTTCATGATATGCTTTTATAGTCACTATGCAATGCATGTGGAATCCGTCAGCGTAAAGCCAGGAAGGCGATGGCAATGGCGGCGGCAGCAGCGGAAAGCAGTGAAAATGGTTTCATTGATAAACCAACCTCATTAAAAGCTACAAAAATTTTGCATAAGGATTATAAGAAACTAAACAATGGGAATTTGACAAAGTTCAAGAAAAAACAATGCTTGAAGCAAAGAAACACAATTAATCCATTGCCAAGAAAGAATTGTGTTGAAGAATTCTTAGTGAGCTTAAGCAAAAATTTGGCATTTCATTGTGTGTTTCCACAAGATGAGAAGGAAGCTGCAATCCTACTCATGGCACTCTCTTGTGGCTATGTCCACCAATAGCCACACTTCCTATAATTATTATAATTTTTCTTTTAGTGTTTTTTTTTTGTTTAATTTCATATTGCAAGTGACATAGCTATTGAGAATTTTAATAAGTTTTTTGGATTTAGATAAGATAGGATTTTGTTAGAAAGTAGTTGTGTGCTAAGACTTTGAGTGATTTGAAAATAATTATTCCAAAGGTGGAATTTATACTAAATTATATGTCCTTCAATTAAATAGTGTGTAAACCATATGTTTTGTAAGATTATGACAATAAAATTATGGATGGATGAATTTTTTTATTTATTTAATGTAATGTTAAAATTAGCTTCATTTGGTTATATTTCTTGTACAAGAGTACGTTTGATACTTTTAAAGTTGTATATGAAAAATATTTACGACAAAATTTGGATTGATTCAGACGTGACAAATGATGAAACAAACCTCTATCCTCTCTTTCCATGTATAGAAATATTGTGTATTGTTTGTAGTAAACCAATTTAAAATCAACACACTTTTTATTTTGTTATAATTTGTTTCACAATATTTACTACCCGTAGGAAACAAATATCATGCATATGAACGGGTAATTCATGTTAAAAGCATACAATATTAACAAAAGTAGTAGGGTACCCCCCCCCCCCAAATATATAGAGAGAGAGAGAGAGAGTGTGTGTGTGTCACTTGTTACAATTGTGTAAGCCATTATTTACTTTTCCCGCTTCTTTTTCTTCACTTAATATACGACTTTGTTTCCTACTTGATCAATGTTGTCATATCTATACTCCATAACTAAACACCGCCTTATGAAGTATTGTTTGGCTAGTCTCCTACATATGGTCATTTAATTAAATAGCTTTGGGTGTTTGTGCTAGCTTCAAACACCTAGAAATGGCATAGACAAGTTTCAATCTATTAGGCTGTGTGTAAGGGTGAGAAGTGGAGGGTGAGGAGGGCGATTTTGGCTTGGAACACCGCCCCCCGGGCGATAGAGGGGGCGATGAGGTTTACTCGCCTGCTTTTGGTTATTATTATTATTATTATTATTATTATTATATGTGTATGTGTGATATATATATATATATATATGTGTGTGGGGGGGGGTTACAACACTATTACACCCCTAAAACAAAAACTCATCATTTGCTGATGGAGCGTCACATGACGCAAGTCGTTTCATTTTACAGCATCTCCACTACACATAGTGTTATTGTTCTTATTTTCAGGGATGTAGTTTCTATGACAAAATTAAATACCATGCTAATGGCTATGTTGAAGACGTAAAGAAAAAATTGTAGCTTGTGAGGATACACAAAAAGCTGGTTTGACTACCATGAAACTTTATCCATTGTTGTGAAAATGAATATTGTTTGTAGTTTGGTTGTTGATACCACTAAATTAAAATGGCATGTTTTTCTTCTCCTACTTAAGTTTTTAAACTTCATAAATGATATGGTCTCAAACAGGCTTCCAGACAAGCAGGGGCGGATTTATATAGCAATTGGGTGGTTCTCCGGAACCACCCGAGTTCCAAAATAATAGTGTATTGATATATAGAAAATGCTAGAGGAACCACCTTATAAATTAGAAAGGAACCATCTAATTGACAATTCAAGCGTTGGAGTAGTTGGTAATTTGCTAGTTTTGTAAACAGAAGGTCGCGGGTTCGATTCCCTGTAGAAACAAATTTTAGAACATTTTTCGTTTATTATTCAACCTTATATAAACACACACTTATACAGTAGTAGCTACTCTTCCTAGAATTATTTCACTCTAAAGGTAAGTTTATATTCATTTATTAAATGTTCAATTGTTCTTCAAGTAGTAAACCGTCAAAAATAAATTTGTTAGTTTTTATGTTTTTATAAAAAAAATTATCATATTTTTATTATATAATGAACTTTGCCTGAATCATCGAACCGAACCGAAATTTTTTATACCCGACTCTATGAAATTGAAACATTAAATAGTAGTGCACCACCTAAAAAAAATTCATGGATCCGCCACTGCAGACAAGTGGTACGAGAAGCTTTTTAATGCTCTAGAATCAAGATGGTATGTTTGTTCTTCTAATGATCATTCTTATTTTCTAATATCATGGGTGATTTAATTGTCCATCTTACATTTATGTGGAAGACATCCGGGAACAAGATGAAGAAATCTCATATTTAAAATATTTTCTACACAGTTTTCATTTAAAGATTTGGGAAGTCTAATTTTTTTTTTTTGGATGTTGAGGTTTTATATGAACCTAATGGTATCATTTTGAATCAATGAAAGGAGATCAATATTAATGAACCATCATCTGTTAATTGTACTCTTCGTGCTCATCTTCGAATTCGAGCTAATGAATGTTTGATATTTAATGATCATTTAAGTTTGGCGTGTAAACTCAGTTACCTAACTCGTACCCGTCCAGATTTGTCATTTGCAATGTAATACAGTCTTAACAAATTTATGCAAGACCCAAGATTGCAACACATGGTGTTTCTTACTTAGCTGAAGTCGAGTACAGATCTCTTCATCGTGTAATACCGGCTAATACACCTCCTCTCTTAACTCAATGTTTCTAATGGCACACCAATTCTTTTGATTTTTTAAGGCAGACAAAAGTTTTACTTCCGTTTTTTTTTAATGACCAACAAAGTATATTTTTCATAAATAACAGTTAGCACGGTATTAGCTGCAAAAATGTCTAATCTTGCATTGAACAACAAGACTGACCTTCCCAAACAAAATCCATCCAATACACATAACTAATCAATTACATTAATCTCAACCATTTTGTACTAATCTTCACCCACAAAAAATCTTGCTTTTATTTCACCGATCACGAAACTCGAACAAGCATACTTCCTATCGAACACCACCTCGTCCTTGTTCTCCAAATACACTAAATCATTGTTAATAAATGCATCGCATGGAAAGCCTTAGCCTGTTCTTTAAGTAAAAACGAATATTTATATGATTCAAGAAAATTATGTGTTGAAAATGCGTAAATTGTCGAGACCTTGCACCAAGTTGAAATAATGCTCCAAACTGATTGAGCATATTGGCACGATTCGAGTAAGTGTTCCACCAATTCCACTTCTTCTTCACAAATTGGGCACACTATCGGTGCTACCACCACACTTCGTTTGGCCAGTGAATAAAACTGATATCCTTTCCGCCTCTGTTCTCCATGCTTTAAAACAAAATTTTTTATGTAAATTAACCGGCAGTCACCACCTTCTACTAACCAGACATGTTGGGGGTCATCAGTATTTTACTCTAGGGCTGGCAATTCGTGTCTTGACAAGTTAGAAACAACGCGCTTAACACAATCATCAAAATGAATACGACTCATTAACTACTTTATATGTCGTGACTATAAGACAGTTTTAAGTTTCATGTACTAATAAGAGAAAATGATATAATCTAGCCTACTAAATTCAATTTCAATTTTTTAATAAAATAAAAAAAATCACATACCACATTTTTTCAATTAACAGGTTTTATCGGGTCTTAAACAGGTTCCCAATGGTCAGCCTTACGTAACTCGACCATACCCATATGGTTGTCCACTCTAAACCAGTCCCATGCCATGCATAACTCACCAGAATACTACTTTCGGCTTTAATTTAATTTAAAGAAATGTCACTAACATTTAGAAGTAGAGGTGCACAAATTGGGTTTTTCTAATACCCGGTTCCGGATATGAACGAGTATTGGAAAATCAGGCGTTGGCCATATCTGGTTCGGGTTTGGGTTTGAGTATCGTTTTTAAAAACAATACCCTAGTCATCGAGTTCGGGTCAGGTATAGAACCGGTATTTAAATACTCTATTTTTGAGTATTGAAAAAACCCTATTTTGAGGTATAGATTAGGTTTTTTTAAAGGTCTGCACTTTTTTGGCATTTTTTGAGTAATTTTCATGTATTTTCAAGTAATTTCATGTATAGTTCGAGAACTGAAATGCATACCCTATCGGTATGGTCTGGTATGGGTTTGGGTGATATAAATCCGGTTATAAAAAAATCCGGTTTAAGATTTTTTTTCTTGTCCGGGTTTGGATTTTTTTTTGTCTGATTTCGAGTACGGGTTTTGGTACTGAAATGCATACCCTATCCGTACCCTACGGGTAGGATCGGATACAGGTTCGGATAGTAAAAAACCCGATTCCAGGGTGTTTTTTCTGATCCAGTTCCAGGTTCGGTTATTTGTGTGTAGAGGTGCACAATTCGGGTTTTTCAAATACCCGGGTTCGGGTATGACCGGGTATTGGTAATAACCGGGTCGGGTTTGGGTATGTCTCTAAAAACCATACCCTATGCATCAGGTTCTGGTCGGGTATATAACCGGGTATTCAAAAACCGAGTATTTGAATACCCTATTTTCGGGTATTAAAATAAACCCTATTTTAGGGTTTTTTGGGGCTTTTTTCCGGGTATTTTTCGGGTATAGATTGAATTTTTTAAAAGTTTGCACTTTTTAGAGGTATTTTTCGGGTATACATCGGGTATTTGAAATACCCGGTTTCGGTTATTGGAAAAACCCGATTCTGGGTATGGAACCGGTTCGGGTTTTCGGGTATTATCAGGTACAAATCGGGTCAGGTTCGGGTTTTAGTACCGAAATGCGTACCCTGTCCGTACCCTACGGGTAGGGTCCGGTCGGGTACGGGTTCGGGTATTAAAAGAACCGGTTCCAGGTTTTTATTTCGGGTTCGGGTTTTTTGTGCACCTCTATTTGGGTGCCTCATAATTTTATAAATATGGGCCCAATCCAACATTTAAGGCCTCTATAGATACCGGAATCGAGGATTACAAAAACCCGATATATACACTTCTAAATTGTGAACGTATTATTATTAATTTATTTGGGCCGGATTAAGCCCATCGTAGATAATAATAATAATAATAATAATAATAATAATAATATTAGTATTACTGTAAAGTCGTGGTGGCCGCCGACGAAAGCAAGCAACCGTCGCCGTAAATGGAAGGAGTTCCGCCGCAAGCGCCAAAGGAATCATTGGTTAGAGGGTTTAAATTCGTGTGGCGTATTCTTCTTATTTCCAATCTTGCCCTTGGAGGTAGGTAGAAATGTATTATTATTATATCCACCTGTCACACACACACACTAACTGTGTATATGATATTATATATAACTTACCTTGAATTGATATTGTTTGATGTGATTTGAGTAAGTTATAGGTAGAATTTGATTTCTGTTTAATGTTAAAATAGTTTGATGGTGATCAGAAGAAATAAACTTGGGGCATAAGTTTTTTAGCATATTGTTGGTAGAAGATTTAATGTACTTCAGTTGGTAGTTAAGTGAGTCGGTGGGGCTGTTTACGAGTCGAGCCAGGGTGGTTTCGAGCTCGAAATTAAATGAGGCAGCTCAGCTAGGCTCGAGCTTGATTTTGAGGTTAAACGAGCCTAATATGGCCCGAGCCAAGCTTGGGTCGATTTTGGCTCGGTTAAAAATATGAGCCAACTCAGCTCAGGTTGTTTCAAGTAAAATTTTTTTTAACTAGTTTTATTCGAGCTTTTAACGAACGAGCCACGAGCTTTCTGAACAGCCCTAAGTGACTGAAATTGATCCAACTGTCTAAAGTAGGGGTCTCAACAAGAACTTTTTGAACAGCCTTGAACTTGAATAGGCTCGAGCTTGGCTTGTTTTGACTTACCAGAGCTCAAGCTTGAGCTCGGCTTGTTTCGAGTTCTTTTTCCAAAGCTCGAGCTCGGCTTGTTTTGACTTACCAGAGCTCAAGCTCGGCTTGTTTCAAGTTCTTTTTCCAAAGCTCGAGCTCGGCTCGTAAGTTTTTTTCATGCTCGAGCTCAGCTAAGGCTCAGTTTGTTTATTATCTGTTAACTAATATATATATATACGTTTTTTGTTATTTTTATATATTTTGAGAAAATCTTTAAACGAGCAAAATCTTGGCTTGAGCTCTGCTGTGCAGTTTGAAGTTGATACATAGAATCCAAAAGACGTAAAGCTTATAAATGCACGAAGCTGGTTAAGGTTCGACGAGCCTGAACGAGCTTTCAATAGAATGCTCAAGCTTGGGCTTGATGACTAAACGAGTTTTATTTAAGGCTCGACTCACTTCGAGATTTTTATCGACCCGAGCTTGTGAGCGGCTCGTTTGCACTCCTAAAACCAAACAGTCAGGTTCATGGTTTAGTTGTTAACGGTTTAACCATTATTATTAATTTAAGTATAATCACCGAGTTCAAGTTAGCTGGTGATAGGTAGTTAATTGCAAGCTTCTTTAGAGAGTTAGAAGCTTTAATCTGACATTGTACCTGTCATATTATATACAAAGTTTTCGCTTATATAGTTGGTATCTAATAATACTCTTGTTTGAACATCTTTAGCATAATTAGAAAATATTTTGTAATCATAAGATATATTAGTTTTTCCGCTGTCTCTATGATCCTATGCATATTCAATGAGTACCTATTGTTTGAACTATGATACATAAGATGGACTTAGGAGTGCAAATGAGCCGAGCCCGAGCTCGACTCGTTTAACTTACACAGAGCTCGGGCTCGAGATCGGCTCGTTTCGAGCTCTATTTTCAAAGCTGGAGCTCGGCTCCTAAATGGATTTTGAAGCTTGAGCTCGGCTTGGGCTCGGCTCGTTTACTATTTATCAATTATTTTTTATAATTATAATTATTTTATAGATTTTTTTCTATTACAATTTTATGTATAAAATAATATATATTATTTAGTTATTTTTATTTATTTTTTCATAACATTATATATATATATTAATTAATTGTTATTAAATATATATTTTAAAAAAATTATATAAATGGCAGGCTCGTTTAGGCTCACGAGCCGGCTCGAGCTCGATAAGTGAAGCTCGGGCTTGGGCTTGTTTATTATTTGAGCTTATTTTTATGCTTGGGCTCGGGCTCGATTAAGCTCGGCTCGATCGAGCTTTTTAATGAGCTGATCTCGAGTAGCTCGTGAGCAGCTCGGCTCATTTGCACCCCTAAAGATGGTTATGTAATTACATAACCGCCCCTCTTTCTCTCTCCCACTGCAGTCGGTAGAAACACAACATTTAAGTGTATATGTCGTTCTTGCAGTTCTTTACTTACAACTGGTATTGTATAATATTTTAGATTCTAATGTTTATCGCTTCGTTTGCAAGATTTGGTTTCATTTAGTATTTCTTTTTAGGTTAGTAGAATGATATACCGATAAATTTAAGGATTCTACTTACATAATCTTAAAACTTTCATAATCTTGATAGTTATCGCCTTATGGGAATAGAAAGTTATATATTAAGGATTCTTTTAATAATAGGAGTAGAAAGTTATTATTGAACAAAAACTTACACCAAACAGTATAAGCGTAACTGGTCAAGCAGTTCAAAATTTTTCTGTATCAACCAGAACTAGGGGTGTGCGTGGTGCGGTTCGATGCGCTTTTTCGTTAAATCCGAACCGAAAACCAAAACTTCGGTTTTTGGAGTATTTGAAACCGTTCGGTTTCGGTCTTTTCGGTTTTCATTTTGGTTTTTGGTTCGGTTTCGGTTTTTTCGGTTTTTACCATTTGATCTTGAAAATTATAGGTCAAAAGAAAGTTTTCAAAAAATAATTAATTTAGGTATATATAGTTTGTTAATTGTAAAATTCTAATAAACGTTTTACCAAAAATATTTGAGTTACATGTTTATTAAATTCTTATAAATTACTTAATATAAAATAAAAAATAACGAAAATTTAGGAATTCAGTTCGGTTTGATTTTTTCGGTTTTTATTACATGCAAACCAAAACCGAACCGTTAGTTCGGTTTTTACAAAAACATAAAACCAAACCGTCGGTTTTTGTTTCGTTTCGGTTTTTTCGGTTTGAATTTTTTGGTTCCGGATTGGTTTTTTCGGTTTCTTGCACACCCCTAACCCGAACCCCTTTGGCCCGTTACCTGACTCGACTATTTTCTATCTCTAGATAGGACCAAATTATTTTTTTTTTTGTTTTGCAGCATACATATTTACCAGACCAGGAAGGAAAGATGCAGCAAGAAAAGATAAGAAACAAACTGAAGTAACTGAGCTGTCATCTGCTCCTGTCGATATTCCCGATCTTGAAAAACCTGCCATTAGCCCTAGTCAAGAGCCGGAGCCAGAGCCAGCTCCCGAAAGTCAATGGTCAAAACCGTTCAAGTGGTAGTTAAGAATAGATAGAAAATCCTGAAACTTTATTGTCACAAAGACAAATGTGTTGATAATAAGAAAAATAGATTCGCTTAGAGCAACAAATCTTCAATCCTTTTGTACGGTTTTTCTTTCTGTTTAATGGTTCTTGTTCAGGTATACGAGTCATATTGAGGAACAGAGAGACGAGAACGAACGTTGGTTTATATTTTTGGTGGAAATCAATGGTTCTGGTTAGGGTTGCATTCTTTTTGTTTTATTATTTTTGCATTTTGGTCTTAATTCTGTTGATGTGGTTTTTTTAATTTTGAAAGGCCTCATTGCTTGCATGTTGTGTATCATTTTTCTGTTTTTATGGACTCTGAACGACAGTACAACACAAAATGACAGAATCTGGAAGAGTATTCATGTCCGGACAGTTTCGTTGTTTTACACCAAACCATGAATACCTTGTTCTCAGTGTTTCCTAGAACTGCCACCTTAAGTGGTGTAATGCTTCCACCAACCAATAAGATTTTTGCTTTCTAAGTGGGCGGTTTAGACTTGAGTTTCTCTACTAGCGGTTACCATAATTGTATTCGGTTCATATTCTCCCCTACAAGTAATACCGAGTATATGAAAAGGAAAATCCGCCCTTTGACAAGTCAGAATATTAGTCATAATTTCAACCATCATGACAACATAAAAAGGAAAAAGTGAGGCTGACATAATCGATCCACAAATCCGGAAATGAAACTAAGTTTGATAGTGTGTGACCGGATCTATACCCACACCAAACATGTTACTTTTATGAAACTTAACATTTGGCTCTAATAATAAAAAAAATGCGTAATCCTTAAAAAATTTGAAAATTTTTGGGCGATCCATCACTTAAAAATAACGTTTCACGTCTTGGTTTATTTCAGTAAAGTTATGGGTGTGGATTTAGTTTCAAATTCTTGACATTTATATGTTATTTACTTTCAATATTTGTAATAAATCTTATGTTTTATTTATCAAGTGTGTAAATCTAACAAAAGTCATGTGTTAGAAAACCGGACATGAGGGCGTAATGCTAAAATTGTTAGTTGTATATTAGTAATGAAATAATAATTTTGTAATAATATTGTTATTTGTACATTAGTAATAAAATAATACTTTTGTTTTTTGAACGACAAACAAAATTGTATTAAACTAGCAAGACGCTAGAAACAACAACAATACAAGCCACCAAGTCGAAAACAAAAAAACGCCACCCGAAAACAGCACCAAGACAAAACACCCGCACCGACCCCACCCTAAATACAACCATTAAACCCGAAAAGACGAAAACTACATCAATCATTCCAAGAGAGACCATATTTTTTTTGCTTTGTTCTTTACCCACAGGATATTCAACATCTTTATCTCTTCTAACAAATTTGAGACTTGAATCGGGGTCCCAAAATAAACTGACGCATTTCTCCTTTTCCATAAACATCAAACTGCTATTAAACAAACCGTATGAAACACTTTAGCTTTATCTTTTTAAAATGTCAAAAATAATACTTTTTGTAATAATAAATACTTAAAAGCTAAACTTTTTCATGTAAAACACCTCATGATTGTTTAATGAAAATCAAAAAGGCCAAATAAGTATGTCACACAATTTAAACTTTTTCCATAAACATACATCATCTTAAATTCTCTTTGACTAACAATAGATCATGTTACCAAACTTAATATAGAAACAAAAAATAAAAAATATATATATAAATATCCAATTCCAAGTGTCACCCATTCTACTCATCAGATGTATACATTTTAACCACAAACACACCAATCAGCCACATTTATTGGATCTCAAATCTCCCGAATATTCCGATCATCAATCATCATTCTTGAAACCAAATTCATCTTCTTCCCCCAAATTCAACAATCATTTGCAGGTTTAATCCAATTTCCCCACAAACCCACCTCACAAAACCCCTAATCTCCAATACCCATATCTCAAAATCTTCAATTTCCTCTTTTTAATTTTTTTTTAATTCTTTTGTAATTTTTTTTATAATTTTTCAGTCAAACCCAATTCATCTTCTTCCTCAAAATTCAATAATCATTTGCAGGTTTAATCCAATTTCCTCACAAATCCCCTAATCTCCAATACCCAGATCTTAAAATTTTTAATTTCCACATTTTTTTATAATTTTTCAGTCAAACCCAATTCATCTTCTTCCTCAAAATTCTATAATCATTTGCAGGTTTAATCCAATTTCCTCACAAACGCACCACACAAATCACCTAATCTTAGATACCCATATCTCAAAATCTTCAGAATCTCTTTTTTTTTTTTTTTTAAAAAAAAAAAACTTTTTATTATACTTTTTCAGTCAAACCCATTTATCTTCTTCCTCAAAATTCAACAATCATTTGCAGGTTTAATCCAATTTCTTCACTAACCCACTTCACAAATCCCTTAATCTCAAATACCCAGATCACAAAATCTTCAATTTATTCTATTTTCACATTTTTTTTAATTTTTTTAATGGGTTTAGATTCAGTCAAACCCTCGCCGGCGCCGGCGGAATCTCAGTCGGACCAATCCACTTTACTCCTCCCATTCGACACCGAAACCACCACCACCACCAACCCCACCGCCCAAAACCCTCCGCCGCCGTCGCCGCCGCCGTCTTCCTCTTCACCACCATCCTCTCCGCTGCCGCCGCCGTCGCATTCGCCGTCTTATTCTTCTCCGCCGTCAAAACCACCGCCCACAACCGCCTCAACACCACCCTCGAACTCACCCGCCCACTCGCCAAACTCGCCCGCCCAGCCGTGATCCTAATTTCATCCGACGGGTTTCGGTTCGGGTACCAGTTCAAAACCCTAACCCCCAATATTAACAAATTGATTAACAGCGGAACCGAAGCCCGAACCGGGTTGATCCCGGTTTTTCCCACATTAACTTTCCCGAATCATTACTCGATCGCCACCGGATTATACCCCGCGTACCACGGAATCGTTAATAATAAGTTTCTTGACCCTTACACAAATGAAACATTCACAATGAGTAGTCATGAACCCAAATGGTGGTTAGGCGAACCGATTTGGGAAACCATATCGAACCACGGGTTAAAAGCCGCCACCTATTTTTGGCCTGGGTCGGAGGTTCAAAAGGGTTCGTGGGATTGCCCGGATAAGTATTGCGTTCCGTATAACGAGTCGGTCCCGTTTGAAGAACGGGTCGATACGGTTTTGGGATATTTTGATTTACCGGGTAATGAGATTCCGGTTTTTATGACGTTGTATTTTGAGGACCCGGATCATCAGGGCCACATGGTGGGCCCTGATGATCCACAAGTGACTGAAGCGGTTGGTAGGATCGATGAATTGGTTGGGCGGTTAATAAACGGTTTGGAAAAACGCAGTGTGTTTGATGATGTTAGTATTATTTTGGTTGGTGATCATGGAATGGTGGGTACTTGTGATCAAAAGTTGATATTTTTAGATGATTTAGCTTCTTGGATCAAGATTCCTAAGGAATGGGTACAATATTACACGCCCGTGTTATCGATCCGGCCGCCTTCAGACCAGTCGGTTTCAGATATCGTAGCGAAGATGAACGAGGGTTTGGCGTCCGGGAAAGTAAAAAACGGGGATAAGTTGAAAGTTTATAGAAAAGAAGACCTTCCCGAACGGTTGCATTACTCGGATAGTGATAGGATCACACCGATTATAGGGTTAGTCGACGAAGGGTTTAAGGTGGAACAAAAGGACTCCAAGAGTAAGGAGTGTGGGGGTGCACACGGGTATGATAACGAGTTTTTCTCGATGAGGACGGTATTTGTCGGGCATGGTCCGAGGTTCGGTAGAGGTCGAAAAGTGCCATCTTTTGAGAATGTTGAAATATATAACTTGATTACTTCAATTCTTGGCATAAATGGTGCTGCTAATAATGGTTCATCAGATTTTGCAAAGAGTGTGCTTTTGCCTCATCATTGATGAAGATCCATTTTATGTCTTGTTTTTGGTTTAGGTTGATAAATAATGGTGTTTGTTTCTAAGATGTGTTGTGTTGAAACTTGAATGTGAGTGGTTTAAACATATACTTTGACAACACTTTGTACCATATTATTATCTTTTTGTTGTGTATGTGTAGCAATAAGGTATACTAAAAATATGTGTGTGACATGTGTTATTGTCCTTTACAACAAACACTAGATGTTATAAAAAAAATTAACAAATTGTGTCTTAAATTTATAGGCACGGTTTTATATGCTGACGCTAACACTATGCAATAAAATAAAATCTGACACCATAATCACGTGAAACGAAAATATTTGACACCGTGACTAAAAGTTTAAGACACCATGTGTTAATTTCGGTTTTTCCAACTTTTAGACAATTTCTTTTTAGCATAACACAACCGATCTTATTCATTCTCATTGTATTACCAAGTGCTATTAAACTTGTACAAAAACGTGATATTCGGTTGCAACAAGATTTTCTTAACAAACTAACTAGTAAGAAAAGTTGAATCATTAAGAAATGTAGTTGTGAAGCCCAACTGGATACAGTGCATGGTTCCAAACTCGGGTATTTGATTGAGATTACCGATACTCATTCCGAACT